>NC_139647.1:14611357-14658857 GCF_964638095.1 Poromitra crassiceps
GTCACGTCATAAACAGTCACTTCCCTTGCAGCCGCCGCTGTTAGTCAAGATCTTCTCCATCGTTCATATTGAGCTAAAAACCCACAATAAGGTGTGAGTGAGCTGCTCCTGCTTCCGCCACACGTGGTTGGACACATCTGGCTGACTCAATTGAATTGTGCTGAATATGTGTGCAACCCTCTCTGCAGGCGATGTTAGAAAGACACCAGGAGTGTCTAAAGAGGCAAAGGGAGGCAGTGAAGTACAGGCTGAAGAAGCTGGCTGCACGGCAATCCGAAATCACAGTAAGTTGTGTTTGGACTGGCCAGATAGACATTTCTCTACAACAAGATTTTTTTATTTTTTATGGTGACATGAAGTTGGTATGTCAGTCATGATCTTTGTACAAACAAAGAACATTGCAATAACAGCTGTGGACACTAGGCTTTATGACATAATATGCTCGTCATTACTTATACACTGAGTGCATGTGGCCTGACTCAGAAAAAGTCTTCAGTGATAAGGGAGAGCATCATAAGGACATATGAGGAGATCCA
This sequence comes from Poromitra crassiceps, assembly GCF_964638095.1. NCBI lineage: Eukaryota > Metazoa > Chordata > Actinopteri > Beryciformes > Melamphaidae > Poromitra > Poromitra crassiceps. The sequence goes on from NC_139647.1 coordinate 14,611,894, forward strand.
GAGGGTCTTGGAAGAGGACATGAGGATTAGCCTGGCCTACCTGGAGATGGAGGAGAGGGCAGCTGTCTCTGCCCTGGATGGGCTCATGGAGAAGAACTGCTCCCTCATCCAGGAGATAGAGCAGGACCTGGCCAGACTCTCGGTGGAACTGGACCAAATGGACATCATGCAGCACAATACAATGGTGAAATGAAATAAAATATACTTAACAGTGGCCACATCCGGACACCCTTGCTCAAATATGGACACAAAATCTTTCATTATGAAATGTTTTATTTAGCTTCTTAAATGTGTACTGTCACGGTGCCCCAGCTATTATTATTATTTGATTAAACTCAGCGTTGTTGTCTAGGTCTCAAAGGCCACCAGCCAGTTCGCCAGACAATTAAACCAGTGCCTATTTGAGCGAACCTTAGCCATAACTTAGCAGAGAGGGCAAGGGCATATACCTTAGGTCCAGCATGTGTTGATTACCCCCCGGGCGGGCTGGTATCATCTCTCCTTGGCATCAGGTTGATCCACTGGGCCAGCGCGGGTTCTGCTGTTGGGCGGCTGCCAAAGCAACCTGACAGATGACTAACACATGTAACATACACCGAAGAACATTTATATGGGGGTTCAGTTCATTACATTTCAGTGCGGTTACACAGTCACTAGTTCACTAGTAAGGCCATTATCTTCAGTTTGGTGTCCAGCTTATAGGTTGCATCCATGTGGCATTCTGCCAAGCTCTCAAATGCCCCACTTGCTCTCACTTCCTGCTTCCTGATGGAAGTGACCCCTGAGCGCTAGGTCGGCCCGCCCTCAAGTCAGGCCTCAGCCAATCAGCAGCTCAAAGTGACAAACATGGCACCTAACCAATCCAACCGTGACAGTATGATTTCATGTCACTTGTCTTTCGGCACTAGAAGACTGGCAACTGCATCAAGGACAATATGTCTGGATTTGGCCACTGATTTGTGAGTGATATGAAAATGCAGTTGAGTTCAGAGTTCATATAACCTCGCTGATTTCTCTGCTGTTTTTCAATCTTCCTTCTCTTACCCTGCATGTGCACCAGGACACAGAGATAGGGGACAGGTATGAAATCCACGATGAAGTAGCGTGCAAACTAATTAATCAACCATCTGCTCCAATATAGCGCAGTGGTTGATGTGGTCTTTCTCTGTGCGGTCTGTCTCCTCCAAGGGTGATGGATCTGCTGAACAGGACGGACCCCAGCAGCATGCACCTGGACGAGGCCAAAGCTGACCAAATCCTCGGCCTCACCAACAACATGCTTCTGCTTATCCGCTCCCAGACCCCCATCACCAAGAAGCTCATCAAAAGCTGTCAGTTCACACATTCATCACTATACTGTTTCATTCACTGTACACTGTACTGACTGACAGTTAATCTGACCAATGAGAGCTCATAAATGATGCGATCGATCTGACGTGTCACAATATCCATGTAAAAACAGCCTTGGATTTGTGTCTCCAGATTCCAGTGAGGTGTGTCTGGATCCGGAGACGGCCCATCCGAAGCTGATCATCTCGCCCCAAGGTGACAGCGTCACCTACACAGACACCTGGCAGGAAGTCCCCGACCTCCCCGGGCGCTTTGACACCACCCTCAACGTCATCAGCGCGCAAGGCTTCAGCTTCGGCCGCCATTACTGGGAGATCGACGTGACCGGGAAGACTTACTGGGAGCTGGGCCTCACCTATCCCAGCATCCCTCGCAAGGGCAACGCGGAGGACTGCTGGCTGGGCCGCGGCAACGAGTCCTGGTGCGTGGAGTTCTTTGACGGGGAGTACACCGCCTGGCACGGAGGGGTGCCCCATCAGCTGCCCGTCACACAACACTTCTGTCGTATCGGGGTCTTGTGTAGTTTCCCTGCAGGGTTGGTGACGTTCCTCGGGGCTGACAACATGACCCCACTGTTCTCCTTCTGTGCAGGCACCTTCACAGACTGCCTCCATCTAGCGCTGTGTCCGGGCCACGACCACAAGGGCACCAATGCCAAACCTATTGTGATCTGTGCTGACACCACTCCTACCAGTGCTCTTTGATTTGTAGCTGCTGAGGAGGACTCATAGTCATTTCTCAATGCTGCTGACCACAAATCGCTCCTCTTTGAAATAAGAAAATAAACTCTCTTCAATCAATGAAATGTATGGTAATGCTTTTTAAGGTCCTTGTAATAAGTGTTAATTAATAGGTAATACGACCCTTATAAGGTGCTTATTAACAATAGTATGTGTAATGAGACTATGTATGTATACATATACATACATTCATACATACTTGCATATATACAATTTGTAAATTATAGCATCATAAACATGTTTATTGTTAACAAGATATTTATGAGCAATTATAAGAAACTTGTTACCAATTTATAGACTGCTTAGGATCATTAATAAAAGCCTTGTGAGTTTCTTATAATTGTTTATACTATAGCATTACAAAAACACATTGAGTCTTACTAATACCGATTTTATTATCGTTCTTACGCAGTCTATAAATTGTTAACAAGTTTCTAATAAGTGCACAATAAATGTGTTCATGATGCCATGATTAACACATATATAGTCTTAATATGGCATAATAGTGTTAATAAGGGCCTTATTACCTATTAATTAACACATTACAAGGACCTCAATATAAAGTGTTACCAAATGTATTTCAGATGTCATACTAAAAGAAACAGGTCCAGCTGATATTTTTGTGTCAGGTGCTGAAATGTAGTAACAAGTCGTGTTAACACCACACATCCCAGTGCGCCCACATTTATTTAGCAGTGTGAAACACCACCGTCATGACGGTGATTTCTGTGTATGAGTTTCTTCCTTTGTGACAGAGTTTGTCTCGGTATTGACAGAGAAATGTCTCACTTTTCATCGGAATCCATAAAAGTGGCTGTTGTGTACAAGTGGTGACGTTATGGCATATTTAGGTGGGCATACGACACCATCATACTATAAGAATTCTGCTTCGCTGGTCTTGTAAATGTATCAAGAGAGAGAGATCTACGAGCACACTGTACAGTTTATCCTGAGATGCACCTACCGGATGTGGAGCCAAAGTCTAGATTCAAACAAATAATTAGCTCTTTGCAAATATGCTCTCTGAGCCTTTGTGTTGCAATTGAACGCTTGCTGCTGCCTGCCTTTTTTTATGAACCATGTGGTGCACACAAATTCAAAATGAATAATTGTTCAAAGGGTGGCAAAGAGTGATGACCTCCATTTTGTGCCATATATTTGTTTGTTATTACTGTCCGCTGCTATGGTAGAAGCGTGAGCATTGTTGGGTTGATATTACTAGAAGAGCCTATCCCAAGAATACGGTCCAGATCGATAGAATTGACTCAGCAAGAGGCCCGGAATACCCTGGCAAATACAAAGGTTAGTGTGCTTACACGAGTGTTTGGAGAAAAGTGTGAGTGATCTGCCAGACGGGCATCCTCTGATTTCACTCTGCCAGGTGTCCCCTGATCCACTGCCATCATGAACCCAAGGCTCCTCTTCTTGTGCCTGGTCCTCGCGGTGCTCCTCATACCTGCTGACGTACGTATTCAGAGCTTTCGTTTACTTCTCTATATTTGGCACAGTGCTTGAAGTCAAGACTGGCAGTTTATACGGCATATTGAGTAGAGAAATAAATGTACAGATGTATCGACTTATTTACAACGTCGTAAATGTTTGATAATGTATTTTGCTGTGAATAAAACACAATAGAAGAATACTGAGCATGTATTCATTTCTTTATTATGACTAATGTGCTCATATTTCTTTTTATCAGCTGATAAGACGTAGACACAAACATAGGACTAATGATCCTGACCCTGACAGAAAACACAAGTTCCGTGTAAGGTATAAGGATATAATTGAAGGTAAGCAATTTACTTGTTTTTATATGTACAGGAGTAGATGAACATTTGATATATTTTATTCATTGTGGAAGTCCTCAGAATACTGTACTCTTGTATACACTACTGCATTCGGAAGAACGGGGAAAACATCTCCCAGGTGAACTTAGGTTTAGGTGAAACGCTTTGGGTTAAAAAGAGAGACACACAATCATGCATCGCATTTAACAATAAAACCATCTTTTAGACATTTTCTTTCAGCTTGGTTATGACGATGATGATGACGACGACGATGAACATGATGCAGATTGGATGGGTGAACTTCAAGACCCAGCAGGTATGGTATTGACCATCAAACAATGGAACAATAACAATCTTTTCTTTTTAAATTTCACATGCTTTCCCATGGCATACTATTACAATGTAAAGTGATGATGTAACAGCTATCGTATCTCGTGTTTCCTCCTTTACTTTGCTCATATATCTCAGGACAATGCAATCCAAACCCTTGCCTCAACAATGGCGTGTGTGAGCAGAGGGGCAGGAGTAACTTCAAATGTCACTGTCCCAGACCTTTCAAGGGCAGGAAGTGTGAGCAAGGTTGGAAATAATTCTCTCTCCCTCCAGGCTGTTATTGTCCTCCTGCAAAGGTTACTGGCAGTCAAAAATAATTTAATCACGAAACACCTTCTTTGTTGTCATCCCTGCTAATCCCGCAGGTCCCAAACGTTGTAAGAAAGGTATATGTGGGCGTGGCGAGTGTGTCCTGACCTCTGCCCCCCCTTTCTATGAGTGCAAGTGCAAGGAGCCCTTCCACGGTCCAGGCTGCTTGGCTGGTGAGGGGTGTCTTTCTTATCCCAACAAGAAACTACAGTCTGAGTCTACAGTATTCCTCTTTAAAAGAGTGGTCAGTTGCAGTATCCAAATGCAAACTCTCTCTCTCTGTGTATTCTTTTCTGCCAAAGTTTCACCGTGTGAGCCTAATCCATGTAAGAATGGACGGATATGCATCAGGGATGGAATGGACTTTGACTGCGAGTGCCCTGTAGGGTACAGAGGGCGTTTCTGTCATGTTGGTAAATACTGCACTCTACATGATCTTCCAGCATAATACCATATATACATTCTTATAACTCATATAGAGAGGCCAGGGCCGGCCCGCCCTATATGCGAACTAAGCGGCTGCCTAGAGCCCCAGGATTTGCCAGGGGCCCCCTCATTTTTTTTTTTTTTTTTTTTTAATAAACATAGGCTATAATATTATAGGCTGTGTGTGGTAGTTAAAACATAGGTTGACGTTTATTTATGTTTGTAGTTTAAACAAAAACATAAATACTGTAGGCTACATACAGTACAACACAAAAGGCTGTTATTTACCTTTTGTCGCCACCTGGTGAGTAAATATATATGTAACTAAAACCATTACAATTGACAACCGGTCCTGCATGTATCTACCGGTCCTTGGCACAAAAAAGGTTGGGAACCCCTGGTTTAACTGACCTGGCAACCCCTATGGCTGCTGGGTTCTACACGCTTGCTTGACACTGATAGGGCTACAAACGAGCGTCATCATCGTCTTCGGCACTGCCCTGGCGGGCAGCACCGAGAGTCCCTTCCTTACACCACCCCCTACTTACAAGTACTTCCAGCGCGGATGCCCCCAAACCCCCGCCCCTGGGAGGGGGCCCCTAATCTATATCCGGCTTAGGGCCCCCAGATGGCTATGGCCCTGAGAGAGTCAAAGTGACCGCCTACTTCTTGCTTCAGCACTGTACCGGAGATTTTCATCCACCCTTTATTTTACCTTAGGCATTTCGTAAAATGCTTATAGAAATAGTTGTAGGCTACTTGTTCAAACCAAACGGTTCAGCTATATTTAGAATCGGGAGGCCATAGGACTTTCACTCGGACCAAAACTTTAAAAAAAAAACATAGAAAAAATATTTTCTTGAAAACCCAATTTCTTTTAACGTTTTGGTCCAAGTGAAATGTTATGTGGTCTCTCCTGTTTCTAAATCTATCTGGACCATTTGGTTTGAACAAGTACAACTATTTTTTATAAGCATTTGGGAAAGTAAATGGCAGATGAAAAGCTCTGGTACAGTGCTGAAGCAGGAAGTGACGTTCACTTTGGCTCTCTATACTGACTGATTGTGGTATATTTCTGCTAGGCCCGGGTGACTGTTATGAGAATGAAGGAGAGTCGTATCGTGGCACTGTGAGTGAGACAGAAGAAGGAGATGAATGCCTACACTGGAACTCTCACTTCATCCTGGAGAAAGGTGTGGATCCCTTCGATACCTTTGATGCCGCCGATGGACTGGGCCCTCACAACTTCTGCAGGTCAGCTTTCACCAGAGATGAGAAAAGTACACACATTCTTTACTTAAGTAGAAGTACAGTTACTTGTCTAAATAAAGACTCTGGTAAAAGTAGAAGTACTGATTCAACTTGTTTACTCAAGTAAAAGTAAAAAAATGACAGGCTCTGAAATGTAACCAAGTAAAAAGTATTTATCTCGGCTGTTTCTGTGGAAAGCTAACTGAACCTCACGTCATATTAAGATAAACATAATTGCTGTGCGCTGCGTCCGCTCAATTCTGTGGTGGGGACTCTGGACACGATGAACCGAGCACACATGGACACTACAACACTCTTCAAGTATAGTAGTAGGATTGGCTACAGGTGGCGTATGATGATGGCATTTAATCTCTGGTCCTGGATTTGTTTGAAACACAGTCACTGAAGAACTCAATCTAGGAAATGAAAATGAATAAACTTCAAGTCAGTTATGGTGGAGCACGAAGTCCTTCATCACTTGTGTTAAAGGTAGGGAGTGGACTTGGATCAGGCGATGTGTGCCCAGCGCTTGGCCGATCCAGATCCGACACACGTGGGCCAGACTGCGAGGACATCTCTTGGCCTCCAGAAAGACCCTGAGAGCGTTGGGACCCGCCCTCTCCTCCAGCTGTGCCTGCTCCAAGGTCACCAGGGCCGGGGTCAGCGCCTAGCAGCAGCTGGACGAAGGCCGTATTGCACCTGTTATGCAGCACATTATCCAGCAGGCGAGAAGACACGTCACAGGTCAGAACGCCTGTGGCCTGGAGCAGCGGACGGAAGCAGTCCAGGCGGTTGCGTTCAGCACTGATGTAGAGAGACCTCTTGAGGGTGTGATCGATGTCTATGTCAACAGTAACAGCAGCACCAGCAGCATCAGCGTGGGGGAAATCCTCCCGTTTTCCCCCACGGCCACACACACACACACACACACACACACACACACACACACACACACACACACACACACACGTTACCGGAAGTAACGTGACCGACTGTATCTATGAAAGGGGATGCTGCTCACTCAAATCTTTTGTCTGACCTAGAAACCCAGATGGAGACGCGATGCCCTGGTGTTTCCTCAGAAGAGGCCGTAACCTGTTTTGGGACTACTGTGATGTGACAGAATGTTCTCAACACACAGGTAAAGTTAAAGGTAAAGTCCCACTGATTGTCACACACCCGACTGTGCGAAATTTGTTCTCTGCATTTGACCCATCCCCTGCGGGAGCGGTGAGCGGCAGCAGCGCCGCGCTCGGGAATCATATGGTGATCTAACCGCCCAATTCCAACCCTTTGATGCTGAGTGCCAAGCAGGGAGGCAAATGGGTCCCATTTTTTGATAGTCTTTGGTATGACTCGGCCGGGGATCGAACTCACAACCTCCCAGTCTCAGGGCGGACACTCAAACCACAAGGCCACTGTGGCAGGTCGGCCATTAACTTGTCAGACTGCATTCTGAGCGAGCAGAAGGTCAGCAACAATAGCCATGTTATTTTGTATGCGTTTTCAGGTGTGGCGCCCACCGCTCCGCAACCCCAACCACCCCAACCGCCAGCCACCCAGCAGCCAACTGCCAAACCCCAACCTACAGCAGCTATCGACCCCGACAATTCAGATGAGGATGAAGCTTGTCCCTTGCCGCCTACAGCCAAACCCTTCACACCACCTGACCAGTTCATCACCTGTGGAAAACCTCAGCCGAAGAGGCCCATTACCCGGATCTATGGGGGTCTGAAGGCCCTTCCCGGGGCCCAACCTTGGCAGGTGTCCCTGCAAGTGAGGCTCAAGGGCTCCAACCAGGTCTACCATCACACCTGTGGAGGGGTTCTCATCGACAGCTGCTGGGTACTGACGGCTGGACACTGCATGTGAGTGAAATCATACCAAATGCATACGTGAAACAATGCAAAACCTAAATTAATTCTGCACACATGCAATGTCAGATCACACCTGCTGGCACAATATTTATGATCCTGTCACGTGTTGCTTGTGTTTGATCAGTGACCCAAGAAACGACATGCAGGTGGTTGTTGGAAATCTGAATCTGGATTTGGAAGATCCCTCAGAGCAAACCTTGCAAGTGGAGCAGGTCATTAGGCATGAGAACTACAGAGAGACTCTTGAAGCTGTCTACAATGACATAGGTGATGATCAAGATACCTGGCTCTCTCCCTCATTTCATTAGAAACAAACTGATATTGCCATGACTAATATGATTTAATGGCCGATATGAGGATTTAAAGTCACACTGAAATGGCATTTTGACTTCCCTAATTTGACGTATTCCTGGGGTTGAATCATTCAAAAGTGGCTAACAGTGTAAATCAATGGGATAGCATTATCTTTAAAGGAAATAAGTTTTGTGGAGAGGTTGTGTGTGTGTGTGTGTGGGCGGGGGGGGGTCTACTCTGTATGCCATGAATTAAACACTAATAATATGCTGTTTTCCAGGTACGAGAGATTTAAATATAAAAATGCAAGACACTTTTGCAATATTTTTGGCGTGTATTGTCCATCGTTATGACATGAACCTGAACTGTCCCCTATCAGCTTTGCTGAAGCTGAGAGGTGCCGGCGGCACTTGTGCCAATGAGAGCCAGTTTGTGAAGACGGCCTGTCTGCCTGCTGCTGCCGCGCTGAATGATGGGACGGAGTGCACTATTTCTGGATGGGGTGCCACTGAGACATGTATGACTCTTTCTCCATTCAGCCTCAGCATGTGTCCTTAAATAGTCAACTTTTCACTTTTGCATGGCTTTCATAGGCGCCGCTGGGGCCATGATATGTCATTAGGCACTTTTTTGTAACAACACTGCAGTGTTTTTGTCAATGTTCCTTTTAAATCCCTCATTTCCTCCCCCCCCCCCCCCCCCCCCCCACACACACACACTTCCTTCCCGGTGATAGCTCAATATGGTTCCAGCCACCTGCTGGATGCCCAGGTACTGCTGATCAACCAGAACACGTGCTCTGGAAGAAAGGTCTATGGCCAGGTCCTGGACAACAGCATGTTGTGTGCCGGCCACCTGCAGGGAGGGGTGGATTCCTGTCAGGTTTGTAGGGGAAGCTGTGTGTGTGTGTGTGTGTGTGTGTGTGTGTGTGTGTGTGTGTGTGTGTGTGTGTGTGTGTGTGTGTGTGTGTGTGTGTGTGTGTGTGTGTGTGTGCGTGTGCCCGTGCGTGTGTGTCTATGCGCGCGTGCGTGACCACTGACTACCCAACTTGTTTTTTTAATAATAATCATCATCATAATCATCATCATAATCATAATAATGTCACTAGCGTGCCATATTGCATTTTCCATCAGTAGGCTACGCGTGGTCACCTGGTTTCTCTGATGTTCCAGGGCGACTCTGGAGGACCACTGACATGTGAGGAGAACACCAGCCATGTTATTTATGGTCTGGTGAGCTGGGGCGACAAATGCGGGAGTGCCAACAAGCCCGGGGTCTACACACGGGTCACTCACTTCCTGGACTGGATCAAGTCAAAGACACAAGCAGCAGCCGCATAAGCAAGATGTTATGTAACAACATGCCAGCCAGTGTAAATGGGGCTCAGTTGTGAATGGGAGCAAGTTATTTTCATTATGATTTATGTTTTGTGTGTTTTGTGTTGTTGCTTCTGGAATTTAAATGTTCAGGTCTCAAAATGCAACTCTTCACAACTCATATACTTGCTTGTATAAGAAACTTGAATATAAATGGAGAGAGTGAGGACTGAAGGTGTAATCAAAATTAGTGGTAGTAGTTGATTTTTTTAAAGGACTTCTTAAAGGAAAACTTCAAAACTGCAGCAATCTCAAGTGTCTTTTTTATTTCTATATATAACTGTCATTTTATACAGAGACAATGCTATATTATATACAGTATATATGCTATAATACAAATACAATATTTCTATTATATTTCTATTTCTATATCTATTCTGTTGTAAATCAGATAATATATTTTTAATACTATCCACGTGTACTAATGTGGAAATCATAGTTATATATAATTATTATGCACATGCACTGACAAGTAATGGCTTACAACACATAACTAAACCCAGTAAAGCCCTGAGGTGATGTTAACCCATTGATACCTGATGCAGCATTTGTGTGTGTATCCCTTTAAGACCGCGAACCGCGTTAACGCGGTTCGCGGTCTTAAAGGGATACGCACACAAATGAGGGATAGACACGCAAATGCTGCATCAGGTATCAATGGGTTAAGTGATGAAACATTGCATTGTCATATGAGAGGACCCATGTCTCGTCCTGTCTCGTCTCGTCTCGTCTCACAGTATAACAATACGGTACGTCCATAAAGAACAATAATAATGAAGCTTTATGTCTGGTCCGTCAACTCTTATGAAACAGACTTGATACTATAGCTCAGTCTATACAAGTCGAGTAATACAGGTTTGTCTGGCTGCGTGGTACGGTACATAAAGATTTGGAGGAGGGAGTAAGTGATCCACTAGACGATAGCTCTCTGCCGGGTCTGCTGCACTGATTCACTGCATCATGAGTCTGAAGCTGCTCCTCATGTGGATGTTCTTGGCCGCGTTCATCGTACCTGCTCAGGTGTGTCTTGCATTCTGTTATTGGGACTTTTATTGGAGTAGCAGCATGGAGCAGTCAAAGAATGAATTTTATTGTTGTTCTTCTCTCATTTTCAGTGTCTCAAGTTTGAGTTTTTTTTTATTCATTTTGGGGTGAAATAATATTAAAACAAGCAGCAGATGTGATGTTGAACTCCCTGAATTGGTATAGGAGAATTTAGGACCTTTCAGAATTGTCTCAATAATGTATTTTTGATCTCACATGGTGATTTTTTTTTTTTGATCTGATCAGTCAAGAAGATTTAGGTTGAGAGAGCCAAGGTTCAAATCACCTCCTACTCCTACAAGCCGACCCCGGAGCAACTTTGACATTCTTTGTAAGCAAGCATATGATAATATCATACCTCCATATGTTATCATTTATGGAAAGAGATCGGGGATGCAAAAATATATACACTTTTGTTTCAAATAGTAGATTACCCAACCTATGATGACGAAGATGTTGATACAGACTGGGTTTTCCATCTTCAAGAGCCAGACGGTGAGGAATTGACCTCAAAGATAAATGTATTCAGAGAAGCACATTTGCTTGTATGACCTGTGAACAATCACTGCAACCTGTAGAGTCATATTTCCTTACCCCCTCCTGCAATGTGCTTATACTTTAGGTCAATGCAATCCAAACCCCTGCCTCAACAATGGTGTGTGTGAGGAGACCCTATGGAGAAATTTCAAATGCAACTGTCCCGAGCCGTTCAAGGGAAAGAAGTGTCAGAAAGGTTTGTAAAAAGCCTCTTGTGTTCCTGCTTTCATTTATTTTCCTTTTCACATTTCTTCATTGATCAAGCACAGTGTGTCTCCATTGAGGGTCTGTCTTCAACAAGGATTACATTATGACTTTAGTGGGGTGGGAGAAAAGATAAATAATCATGCTTATAATCATTGTAATAAGTGCTTTTATTCTGAAATACGACATAGTTGCAGCCTATATGCTCCCTTTAAAAACTGGCTGCCGTGCATCACCCAGGTGGGTGCTACGCATCCATGGTGGATGAGTTGAGTTCCCTCCCCTGATATGTGAAGCGGTTTGAGTGTCTTGAAAGGCGCTATATAAATCCAATCAATTATTATTATTATTATTATTATTATTATTATTATTATTAATAATAATTATTATTTTTAAAAGCAAATCAAATGAAAAAGCTTAATTGGGGAAAATGAATATCATGCGTTGGTGCTTTTGAAAATCATGTCAGTGCCTGTATCTTCACGGGAGCTGTAATTCTTCTGAACCTGAATATCTTAATTAATTGACACTTGTTGTTGTTGTTTTGTTCTTGCAGTACCCAGACTTTGTTTGTTTGTTTGTTTTTGCAGTACCCAGACTTTGTTTGTTTGTTTGTTTTTGCAGTACCCAGACTTTGCAGGCGGGGTACTTGTGGGCAGGGCGATTGTGTGCTGACCACCACTGCCCCTTTCTACGAATGCAAATGCATTGAGCCCTACCAGCTCCCAAACTGTGTAAAAGGTTTGAAAAACACACCACCTAGATCCTTAAAGGAACGGCTCACCCTAAAATCCAAAATACATTCCCTCTCGCCTGTAGTGCTATTTATCCATCTATATTGTTTTGTGTTAGTTGCCTGAGTTTTGGAGATATCAGCCACAGAGTTTCTGCCTTCTCTCCAATACAATGGACCTGGATGGCACTCGGCTTGTGGTGCTCAAAGTGCCAAAGAAATACATTTGATAAACTCAACAGCAATGTCTCTTTCCAGAAATCATGACCCCGTTACTCAAGATAATTCACAGACCTTATTATAAGCAGTTTCATGGAGGAACTATTTTCTTTTGACCAAACTACAACCGCTAGCTGCTCGTTAGTTCCTACATGAGTCTGCAAAAGAAAATAGTTCCTACATGAAACTGCTCACAACAAAGTCTGTGCATTTTCTGGAGTAACCGGGTCATGATTTCTGGAAAGAGACAATGCTGTTGAGTTTTTCAAATGTATTTTTTTGGTGCTTCGAGCACCACAAGCCGAGTGCCATCCAGTTCCATTGTATTCAAGAGAAAGCAGACATCTCTGCGGCCGATACCCAAACCCCTTAGGGTGAGCTGTCCCTTTAACTTTCATCTCTCCATTTGATCAAAAACGGTGTTAAACTGCCATATCTTTGCTTTTCTCCCTACAGCTGCTGAGGTCTGTAATCCTAGTCCTTGTCTGAATGGCGGCAAGTGCGTCAAAGAATGTGATCACACTGACGCCTTCAGCTGCGAATGTCCCTCAGGATTCTCGGGACATTTATGCAATGTTGGCAAGTATCTCCTCTTAATGTTTCACCTCTTTTCATTCTGTCCGTGTCCCTGTATGTTCTCACTTACTGGGATGTCCCCACCAGGCCCAGCAGACTGTTATGAGGAGAATGGAGAGACATACCGCGGGACAGTGAGTGAGACAGAAAACGGGGCTCGGTGTCTCCACTGGAATTCCTTCTTCATCCTGCAGAGAGGAACCGATCCGTTCACTAGCTTTGAGGACGCCGATGGACTGGGGCCTCACAACTTCTGCAGGTGAGTCGGGTTTAAATAACACACACAATACACGTCATGCAAAGCTGTATCTCAGCGATTTACTGTAATTTCCATGACGATGGGGGTGTGTCAACGCTGAGTTAAGTTTGAGAGGAGAGATCAAATCTCCTGAAATTGAAACCGACATTAAGGAATGACTTACTTGAGATTACTGGCAGTAGTAAGCCTACCTATCAATTCAACATTCCCTTTCAATTCACCTATCAACATCAGTTTTCGCCACGTACAATGAGTCTACCGGAGTTGGTCTCAGGGACAATGGTTCAGAAGCATATTGACAGGCACTAGATTCTTTAGTGAATTCAATACGTCCACAGAGGATAAAAGGAGAGGAGCTCTCACTCTCACACAATGTTTATGACCCAGAAACCCAGATGGAGACAGACAGCCGTGGTGTTTCATCAAGGATGGCCGGAGACTACATTGGGAGTACTGTGGCGTGAAGCGGTGCTCCGCAGGTCAGCCGCGCACACACCTCACACTACATGTCCCCCTGCATAGACAGATGCTGTGAAGAAGAACTAATTATGTCCCTTGTCTCTTTCCATCAGTTGAGCCCACCCACCTTCCTCCCACGCCAACAGACGGCGGACCCAGTGTATCTCCCACACCAACAGACGGTGGAGCCAGTGAGTCTCCCACACCGACAGACGGTGGCGCCAGTGAGTCTCCCACACCGACAGACGGTGGCGCCAGTGAGTCTCCCACACCGACAGACGGTGGCGCCAGTGAGTCTCCCACACCGACAGACAGTCTGGTTGAGACCACCACTGAGCGCACCCCTGGGGGGCCGCGGTTCTCCACCTGTGGCAAGCCTCAACCTACAAGGGTTATCAACCGCATCTACGGCGGTTTGAAGTCCATCCCCGGTGCTCAGCCTTGGCAGCTGTCCCTGCAGTCCAGACGTAGAGGCTCTGACGGATACTTTGAGCACGTTTGTGGAGCGGTACTCATCAACAGTTGCTGGGCACTGACAGCTGCCCATTGCATGTAAGCCAAATGTCCAGTTAATCAAGGTGTTACTAGGCAACCAGTCACTAATTAATTTCACTAATCACTAATTAATCTGGTATGAATTCAAAGTGTTTCCAGGCTGAACACTCAATTCAAATGAGTGGAAGGTTGTTCAATAGTGTTTGTACAAGTGGGCCTCTAGCGGAGCTGGTCTATCACTGTTGAGTGAGGTTGAAGCGTTGGAAGAGATTGAAACGAGGCTACTAGTAACAGTCAATCATCAGTAAAGGTCTTAATAGGAAATTGAAAATGGCTTTCAAATCATGTATGTTGGTATTGCTGTAACAGCTGTGACCCTGCCACTTCTGTGTTTCCACAGTGAGATGCACAAAGAGATGCAGGTGATGGCCGGAGGACTGACTCTGGATTCAGACGAGCCCACAGAGCAAATCATCGATGTGGAAAGAGCCATAACACACGAGAACTACGACTTCCTCACTAATTCCAAAGACATAGGTAAATACAGACGTGCCACTTACTTCCCTGCTTTCAATGTAACATGCAATGTCAGTGCCATTGATATAATAACAATACCAACATAATTATCTCTCCTCCTCCTCCTCCAAGCTCTGCTGAAGCTGAAAGCCTCATATTATAATGGAAGCTGTGCCATTGAGACACAGTTTGTGAAGGCTGCGTGTTTGCCCGATGCTATACTGCCTGATGGGAAAGAATGCACCATTTCTGGATGGGGTTCTACTGAGAATGGTAAGTGAAATGGTCTATACCTTTGCTGCCTCATCTCCTCATCTTTCTACTCAACAGTCTATATGAGATGACAAATTCCACATCACACACTCTCTGTGTGTGTCCACTCCAAACTTTTCTCCAAACATGCAGAACTGATAGCCAGGTCAGATCTTCTGTCCTCATGTTATTATGGTATATCTTCACCCACCAGTGAAATGGTTTTAGACCAGGGCTTCAATGACATCTGGCTATTCTTCTCAATGCCTCCTCACCCGATTTAAAAGCTTCTGGCTCCAACCACCTGCTGGATGCTGAGGTGCTACTGATCAGCCAGCGAACCTGCACCCGTCCTGACATCTACGGAGAAGCCCTGGATGAAGGCATGCTTTGTGCCGGGTATCTCAAGGGAGAGGTGGACACCTGCCAGGTCAGTGGGGAACAGAGGAGCAGATAGGGGGTGTGATGCATTCAGATTGTACTCTATTCAGACAGAAGGTGTCTATGTACACAGCACAGTAGTATCACGTTACGAGTTAGAATAATAGGCTAAAATTAAAGTGTCTCTGGAGAAAGGCAGCACCACTGTTGCCGTGAGTTGCTCTCACAGGGCATTGTGTTTGCTGCAGGGCGACTCTGGAGGACCGCTGACATGCGAGCATGAGGGCAGCCATGTCCTCTATGGTCTGGTGAGCTGGGGAGACAACTGTGCTCAGGAGAACAAGCCTGGGGTCTACGTACGGGTCACTTACTTCCTGGACTGGATCAAGACAAACATGGAAGCTGCATACATATTATCTATGCACTAGATAATATTTGATGAAATATGTACGACACTGTTTATGAAATACCACCTGCAGGGTGCGAGGGGCTAATTATTTTTGAAATGTATAACCAACTAATAGATTAAAATTGTAACCTTGTAAAAAAAAAGACTGGTGATGGTATCTATATGGTAATGGTAGTTTTGACGGCAAACACATCTTCACAATGTATATGGGATTTCAATCATGCTATTTACTGAATATGAACACAGAAAATGAACACGTTTTTTGAAAGAGTTGTAGATCAGTGTGTTCACAGCAGAGTGAGTAGGATTGTCTTCTTATCATGAAGGGAGTTCATCCTCCTCTGTGTTGACATGCCAGTCCCAGTAGTCTTTAAGGCATAACAGGGCGAGAGGCTGCCTGTTGTTGAGACCATTCACATCAATGCAGGGGTTAAACATGGGATAGAGAGGCTCTGCACACTGCACAGAGAAACTGTGAAGAAGTGTTAGAGTGTCAGCATCATAGAATGACAGCGCCCCCTTCTGGAGATCCGCCAGCATGCCCAGCTTCCGGACTCTCTTCTCGCCGACTGATAGCGGCTTCTCCTGGGTATCATGGCAGGCCAGGTACTGTCCGTCTCCATGGTAGATGCTCCAGGACGTCTTGCTCACACCCAGGCTGCAGCGGCTCTGAGTCGGATGATCTCTCCCAGGGATTGGGCCCGTGGTCACACCAATCAACCAGTAGGGTTTTTCCTGGACAATGACCTCCCAGTAATACCGTCCAGAAGTAAAACTCTCCTGAGCCAGGACGCAGTACTGGGAGTCGAATGGCCGAGGGCTTGGAGCCTCGCCGAGAGGCTGCCTGCTCCAGTGTACGCGCTTCCTGTCATGGGACACTTCCAGTTTGGGGTGGGCCGTCTTGGAGTCCAAAGTCAGAGAACTTAGATCTGCAAATAAACATGCCACATCCCCATTCAGTGCACATCTACACAGATATTGAGGTCTACCTTTAGATTGTGTCGTGTGTCGGGAGGATCACTCTATTCCCCCCAGTTCCCCTCCCCCTGAACAGGACACATACCCCGCCACCGGCTTCCTACCCGCAGACACGGCCAATTGTGTCTGTAGGAACGTCTGACCAAGCCGGAAGTACCGCTACCGGGAATTCAACCCGGGTCTCCGCAGTGGTAACGAGTGGTAAGTGAGTGCTTTTTATGCCGCATTCATGTGCTCCTCGGATATATCGGATTTACCGTATTTACGAGTTGTGAGCACATGAACGGCCCTTCAATGTCGTATTTACCAGTGGGAATTTCGGAGATTGCGATGCTACACGAGTTTCCGACGTTGTGACGTTGCATGAGGATTCGGGACTACAACAATGGCAGGAAGTATGGAGTCCGTGGCACCAATTGACTGTAAAAAGTTATATATTTTGTTTTTCCGTTCATACCATGTTTGTTGCTCTTTCCGACCAGGGAGCACTTGAACAGCGTCCTGTCGTAATGACCACGTCACCCCTGGTAAATCCGATATATCCGAGGAGCACATGAATGCAGCACATAAGATTGTGAAATAGTAGATCATGTACTAACATGACCACATCCTCGGGAAGTGTTGGGACAGAGCCACAGAAATGTCATCCACCAGCCTCTCCGCTGTCCTCATCCTCTCAGGGTCGCACAGGTCTCTGTCTACTTCCTGGATAGGTGCTAAATCAAGAGGTTTCCTACAATAAAAACTAAAAAACCATTAGAGGACAAAAGTCATATTTCCAGACTAAGCAGTTGGGATAGAAAACAATTGGAGTGAAGAATGAACTCACCCAAGACGGTGTGCTGTGATTTGCTGTCGAAGATAAACATGGCATGTGCATATAACCATGGCACCATGGCATGCACATTGAGATCACACTTTTTTCAACAAAGTTATGAAATGTAATAACACCGGATCAACATATAACACACTGACATACTATATTCAGCAGCATGAACTTACCTGCAGGAATCTCAGATCATTGGTTTCTTGGAGGAGCGATTTGCTGGAGGCCCGGAGGGCGTCTATCTCTTTGATGTGGGCCGCCATGACGCCCCTCTGGGCCTCCAGCCACTCGGTCATGCAGCTCTCCTCGACGTCTATGATCTGCATCATCAGGCGCTCGTCGCCATCCAGCACGTAACGGATCCTGCTGTACTTGTCTGAGAGTCTCTCTCTGAAATCCGCAGCAGACTTCTGGAAAATTTAAGAAAACATATCTTTTTAATGCATGTGCGAGCCTGAGGTGGTGCATTCAAATATTATTGGGGAAAAAAGAGATCTTCTCCACATGTACCGCTGTTTCTGTATACAGTGACTCCAACTCCTTGATGGCATGTTCTGCTTCACTTCTTCTCTTCAGCAGCTGGGTCATAGTGGTCTCTAACATGCTCTAAAGACAGAGATACAAGAGACCTATAGAAAATAAATATCCTGGGAAATAGAGAATTGACCATGACAGCTAAGAGAAAATCAAACCCTCTGCCTTGTGACAAAACAATAATCAGATCATATTTAATTTAAATGCATGCCATCTGTGAGTCTTCACCTTGAAGTCAGAGCAGGCTTCGTGCAGCTGGACAGCTCGGTGGTTCTTGTGCAGGCCAACCAGGACACACATACAGCACACAGGGGCCCTCTCCTCCATGCAGAAGACCTTCAGCTCCTCGCGGTGCTCCTGGCACTTCAGAGACAGCGGATCTCCTGTCACCTCCACCACCGTGTGCTCCCTGAGAGCCGACCTCTGCTGGTGCAAAAGAGCGTGGGCCTGGCACAGCGAGGCGTCACAGGTCAGACAAGTCCGTACGGCCGTCGACGCCGTCTCTATGCAGTGGTCACAGCGGATTGGTGTCTGCAGCTCTGCTGCCGGTGGCCTGCTGGTGATGAAGTTCTTTACATTGGCCTGCAGACTGGTGTTTACCTCCAGAGTGAGGTTGGAGGGAAGGAAGATCTGACACTCCGGACAAAAGAAAGGACCGTCCTCTGAGATGTCCGCGTCCCAGACATCCCGGATGCAGGTGAGGCAGAAGTTATGTCCACATGGGAGCGTCACAGGGTCTGTGAAGAGGTCCTGGCAGGTGGGACACTTCAGACTATCCTCAAACGTCCCCATAGCTCTGTTTTGCACCTGTTATTGCTCCTCGGTCTGCACTGTGCTCCTGGCCTTCCTGCTCATGAATCTTTCATAGAGCTCGTTTGGCACACACTGCTCAACACTGCTCATGTGCCTGCGTGTCATATTACTAACATGAGATGATATCTCACTCTCAACTATTTCAATCTATAGTGTGGCCTCACAGGAGGCCACTCCATTTCAGTAATAATGTATCTGAAACAAAATGATGTTGGTTGTATTTCTTCCTCTTTTTTTTTACAGTTGTGGTTGGGCCAAGGGTTTAATGTCCACATACAATGTCACTTTTGAAAAACAATATGTAATAGTTTGTTGCAGGCAGGTTTTTTTTTTTTTTTTAATATTTAGGGGGGGGGGCTTTAATTAGCAGTAGGCTACTTCATCATGAAAATAAAAATGTTTCTCAATTTATCTGTGCTAGTAAATGAAAATAAAAGACATATGAAAACAAATACATTCCCCCACTGGGATAATAAAGTAACATGACAGTATAGACTCTATACTGTCATGTTACTTTATTATCCCAGTTTGCAGCTATTTGTATACTCTATACTATAGAGTATACAAATAGCTGCAAAGAAAAAGGAATAACAACAACTAAACTAAGTCAGTGCAAAGACTTTATTGATGCACAGATAATGATAAGGGAGGATGTTGGAGGGGGGAGTGAAGCATCTGCCCACAGATGAGAAACCAATGGAAAAACCTGATTATGCCAATTTTCTTCACTTGCTGCGTTTGCGAGTGATTCATCTGCGTCAGGGGGCATTTTCTATCCTCCCTAGCGTGCGTGCGCATGCGTGTGTGTGTGTGTGTGTGTGAGAGTGAGTGTTGTATCAGCTTGTCTGCTTTATAAATAAATAAGTACAAAACTTTATTCCATAAATTCAACAATTTTTTTTAGCACAAATTGTGACAATTAACCCCCCCCCCCCACCACACACTCACACACACACGCACACACGCACGCACACACACACACACACACACACACACACACACACACACACACACACACACACACACACACACACACACACACACACACACACACACACACAAGAGGCGACTATAGGCTTAATAACCTATTGTTTCCAACTGTGCGGGTTATGTGAGAAACATGGGGTCTGAAAGATTGAATCAAGCATTATTTTCACATCTATTCATCAAACACAGACATCATACACACAGAGACACATGCAAGTGAAAATAAAGTTTTCTTCTGGGGACCCCCTGAAGCTCACTCAAGCACCCTAACATCTAACATCACATGTGGACTTCCCCTAGCCCTATAATAATATTAATTGACTACATCAACGATGAAGCTGAACAGGCATCATGCTAAGCACTGGAAGTTTGCACCCAATTCACCCATTTTTGTGTCTAAAATGCAGGAAGTAACACAGGTGCAAGCAAGACATTAATTAGGGCACAATTAGTGTTCTGCTTGCACCTGTGTTACTTCATGCCTTTTCTGACACAAAATGGGTGAATTGGGTGGGGAGTGAAATGGGCTATTGACTGCACCACCCACCATTCAGCTTGACCTTATTGACCTTGAGAAGTGGTCCCCTGAGAGCTCCATGGTGCTGCACCCCAAGAAATGCAAGTTGCTGAAAAAAATTAATGCAAAGAAATGAAGGTAGGCTATATTAGCCTAATTAATTTAATAAGCACAAACGTCCCATAAATGTCATACAGTAGGATTGTCTTTAAATCAAAACCATATCCAAACACATAACATCTTTATTAACAGTAGACTATTGTACAGTATTACAAATGTAAACGGAAAACAGAAATAAATACAAAACAAACGTCCAAGATTCAACACATTGACAACTGAGGTGTAGTGATGCACTTGAATGCAACATTCTACCACAGACAGTTGGATCACGTGAAACGCTAGTCACACGGGGTGTTTACAACTGTCAGTCGCTGGCCAGCCTCCCCTCCCTTCCGGGAGAGGGGAGGCTGGCCAGCGAGAGACGCTGGACTACACTGGATGCGATTGATATGCGGAAGTAATGTGCTGGATAGAAATAGCGTGTAAGGAGCAGTAGCGTTTTATTTCCTCGGTACTTGAGAAGTTTAATTTACAAACACAAGACTCGTGTGTGCCGATGACATTATCACGAATATATACATCGGGGAATCGGGGCTCTGTTTAACTCTCCGTTTAAGCTAACGTTAGCCTAGCTGTGAAGCTATTGGAGCTTTGAACGACAACGTTTGTGAGTAGCCTATATAGTTCAGGAGGAAACGTTCCTGTCACTGTGTGAAAATGAAAATGTCTAAAGTCCAGAAGCTGCACAGAGAAGCCTTGCCTCCAGCCATCCAGCAGCTGTTGGTCATTAAAGAAGAGGTTCCCGCTGAGCAGCAGGAATGGAGCTCCAGTCTGCACCAGGAGGACACAGAGCCCACACAGATTAAAGAGGAACAGGAGGAAATCTGGACCAGTCAGGAAGGAGAGCAGCTTCAGGAGGACCCAGAGCACCCACACATTAAAGAGGAACAGGAGGAACTCTGGATCTTTCAGGGGAACCCAGAGACCCCACACATTAAAGAGGAACTCTGGACTAATCAGGAGGGAGAGCAGCTTGATGAAGACCCAGAGCCCCCACACATTAAAGATGAACAGGATGAACTCTGGACCAGTCAGGAGGGAGGGCAGCTTCAGGGGGACCCAGAGCCCCCACCCATTAAAGAGGAACAGGAGGAAATCTGGATCTGTCAGGGGGGAGAGCAGCTTCAGGAGGACCCAGAGCCCCCACACATTAAAGAAGAACAGGAGGAACTCTGGACCAGTCACAATGGAGAACAGCTTCAGGAGGACCCAGATACCCCACACATTAAAGAGGAACTCTGGACCAGTCAGGAGGGAGAGCAGCTTCAGGAGGACCCAGAGCCAATTAAAGAGGAACAGGAGGAACTCTGGACCAGTCAGGAGGGAGAGCAGCTTCAAGGGCTGGAGGAGGCTGATATCACCACCAAGTTCACATTCACTGCTGTCCCTGTGAAGAGTGAAGATGATGAAGAAAACCCTCAGTCCTCACAGGTTCACCAAAGCCAAACTGAGGAGAACAGAGAGCCAGAGCCTCTAGCCATCAGTTCAACTGAACAGATGAAAACAGAAGCTGGTGGAGAGGACTGTGGAGTATCAGAACCAACCAGGAACTTAGATCCATCTAGTAATTTACAACCAACTAGTGATCACAATACTTCAGACTCATCTGAACCAGAGACTGAAGACAGTGGTGAAGAACGGATGGGAACTAGTGAACCTCAGTCAGGTTTAGACTCAGAGACAAACAGTGAAGTTCTTGGGAAGAAACACTTGAGTTGCTCAGTTTGTGGTAAAACATTTGGTAATAAAGGACAGTTGAAGTCACACATGATAGGCCACACAGGAGACAAAAAATTTAATTGCTCAGTCTGTGGTAAAGGTTTTACTCGTAAAGGACACTTGAAGTCACACATGTTAATCCACACAGGAGAGAAACAATTTAATTGCTCAGTCTGTGGTAAAGGTTTTAGTCAAAAAGGACACTTGAATTCACACATGATAGTCCACACAGGAGAGAAACAATTTAATTGCTCAGTCTGTGGTAACGGTTTTGGTCAAAGGGGACACTTGAAGTCACACATGTTAGTCCACACAGGAGATAAACAATTTAATTGCTCAGTCTGTGGTAAAGGTTTTGGTCAAAAAGGATCCTTGAAGACACACATGATAATCCACACAGGTGAGAAACAATTTAATTGCTCATTCTGTGGTAAAAGTTTTGGTCGTAAGGGACACTTGAAGAAACACATGATAGTCCACACAGGAGATAAACAATTTAATTGCTCAGTCTGTGGTAAAGGTTTTGGTGATAAAGGACACTTGAATAGACACATGATCGTCCACACAGGAGATAAACAATTTAATTGTTCTCTCTGTGGTAAAGATT
Organism: Poromitra crassiceps; assembly: GCF_964638095.1. NCBI lineage: Eukaryota > Metazoa > Chordata > Actinopteri > Beryciformes > Melamphaidae > Poromitra > Poromitra crassiceps. The sequence goes on from NC_139647.1 coordinate 14,634,822, forward strand.
TTTTTCATAAGGGAGACTTGAAGAAACACATGATAGTCCACACAAGAGATAAACAATTTAAGTGCTCTCTCTGTGGTAAAGGTTTTGGTCATAAAGGAAACTTGAAGAGACACATGATAGTCCACACAGGAGAGTAAACATTTAATTGCTATCTGTGGTGGAGGGGGGGTTTGAAGATATATATATATATATATATACTGTATATATATTTATATAGTTTTTTTTATATATACATTTATTATTTATATGTTGTCTAAATATTGTGACAAAAACACCCCTGTACCTGCTATCTTTGCCCTGTGGGCAGGATTACAATGTTATATATCTATGTATATACATGTATATCTATGTAGTATAAAATATATTACGTATTATTAAATACATTTCTCTAAATATTGTGCTATGGTGTAAATGTCTGTGACAAAAAAACATCCCTTTATAAGTACCTGCTGTCTATATATATAGCTCCTACATGTAGTTTTCCTTTTGTAGTCTTCTGCAAAATAGTTTTCCAAGTGAGCCTGGTTAGTGATTCAGGCTCCTGGTTCCAGGCAAGAGACTGGTGATGGTATCTAATGACAATGGTAGTTTTGACAGCAAACACATCTTCACAATGTATATGGGATTTCAATCATGCCATTTACTGAATATGAACACAGAAAATGAACACGTTTTTTGAAAGAATTGTAGATCAGTGTGTTCACAGCAGAGTAGGATTGTCTTATCATTAAGGGAGTGCAAGGGATAAAGAGGCTCTGCACTGCACATAGAAACTGTGAAGAAGAGTTAGTGTCAGCATCATAGAATGACAGCGCCCCCTTCTGGAGATCTGCCAGCATGCCCAGCTTCCGGACTCTCTTCTCACCGACTGATAGCTGCTTCTCCTGGGTATCATGGCAGGCCAGGTACTGTCCATCTCCATGGTATATCCTCCAGGACGTCTTGCTCACACCCAGGCTGCAGGCTGTATAATATATATATATATATATATATATATATATATATATATATATATATATATATATATATATATATATATATATATATATATATAGTCTTCTTCCTATATTGTGTGTGTGTGTGTGTGTTCAAACTCACAGGAGCAAGTGGGGCCGTAGTAAGAGCTGTAAAAACGGAAGCCTCGCTCCTGGCCAATCACCGAGCAGTGTGCATGTGCGTGTGTGTGTTTGCGTATATATACTGTATAGCTATAGAGATAGATATAATTCCACTCATGTTTGAGTACAGGGGTGTGAGGATCACTGCACAAATCCGATTGTTGGGTACAAGTTGGGTAGCAGCATAATTACTAAAATAAATAAAACTAATAATATTGGTTGCATGGTCGAGGGTATTGATCCAATGAGGCCACATTAGCGTTCATATAGCCTAATAAACTAAGGAACGTATCGCTCCTGGCCAATCACCAAGCAGTATACGTGCTTCCTGTCCTGGGACACTGCGCGGAGAGGGATTTTTTCCCCCCCATGATGGCGAAGGCTAGGCAAAGGCATGACCCGCCCCTCTCTGCCTCTGATTGGCTGACTGCACTCGGGTGCTCTCGCCTGCTTCCCAGGATGAGATGTGAAAAACTATCTAATGCAATGATTCTCAACCTTTTTCATATCAAGGACCCCCAGTTCAGTCCACATTAGTCCCCAGTTCAGTCCACAAGTTAAGCCTAAATGTATATTACAAAGTCAAGTCCCAAGTATACTTTTAGACACGCAAGTCAAGTCAGAACAAATCAAGAGTCCAGTATCAAGTTAATATTGTAAAGAAAACTAAATATCTTGGACTTTTCAATGCAATATGGTTTTAATAGGATACAAACTTGATTTCTATCATCACTTTCAACTTCAATCATTCCATACAAATTCAGAAATCAGAATTTAAATCCAGTCGTCTACTGGAACAAATCTCATCACTTTCAATCTGAGTCATTTTACACACAACACAAGTGTGTACTCATAACACATTTTCTTTACACTTCAGAAATCCCGCATTTCAACAGCTAAAATATACACATTTCCTCTTCCATCTCCTGTTGAGCTATAGTGCTTAAACTAAGAACGAGAAAAAGAAAAAACAGGTTGTAGGAGTCCAGTTAAAGCAATGGAGACTTTAACAACAGCAACGGTTCTCTGAACTGGGAGATTTAAATCATAATAAAACAAAACAAATCATAAGTGATACTGTACACACACTTATCAGAAAACACATCAATGTCATCTTTGGCAATGTAGTGTGATACTGTTAGATCTCTCTCAGCCCACGCAGCTGCTCCTCAACCAGATGCATCTTGTCCTGCAGCTGCGTTCATCTTCACAAAGTGGCTGCAGACAAACAAGCACAGGAAACATATGAGACATGTCTAGGGTGTGTGTGTGCACAGCTCTGAGTAGGGATGTCACAATATATCGTCCCACGATATATCGCGATATCAAAACGTGACAATATGTATCGTTGAGATGAAATCTCATATGGTGAGAAAAAGAAGCTGAACATGGTGGCACTGATCTGCATCTGATTGCATGCTCGCTCTCCTTTTCATTGCTTTGTTTGAACAGACGAGGGACGTTACAGACATGGAGGATGAAATGGTGAAATTACTCAAATTAGCGTGAAGGATGCCCCCTCAACTTACAAATCCATCGCAAAAAAATATTGTTAAAATATTGTATCGTATTGTTATCGTGAACCCAATATCGTGTATCGTATCGTATCGTATCGTGAACTGAGTGTATCGTGACACCCCTAATTTATAGACAAAGGTGCACACCTGAAGTGTGTTGATATCATGTATGGGCAGTATTTTGAGGGTTTTTTAAGAGGATCTGCTGTTTCTCGTCTCTCATGAGGCATCAAAGGGTTTGCCTACAGTTTCTGACCCATACTGTATGTTATGTCTCATTCAGTACAGTTTCTGACCCATATGTCATGTCTCATTCAGTACAGTTTCTGACCCATATGTTATGTCTCATTCAGTACAGTTTCTGACCCATATGTCATGTCTCATTCAGTACAGTTTCTGACCCATATGTTATGTCTCATTCAGTACAGTTTCTGACCCATATGTCATGTCTCATTCAGTACAGTTTCTGACCCATATGTCATGTCTCATTCAGTACAGTTTCTGACCCACATGTCATGTCTCATTCAGTACAGTTTCTGACCCACATGTCATGTCTCATTCAGTACAGTTTCTGACCCATACTGTATGTCATGTCTCATTCAGTACAGTTTCTGACCCATATGTCATGTCTCATTCAGTACAGTTTCTGACCCATACTGTATGTTATGTCTCATTCAGTACAGTTTCTGACCCATATGTTATGTCTCATTCAGTACAGTTTCTGACCCATATGTCATGTCTCATTCAGTACAGTTTCTGACCCATATGTCATGTCTCATTCAGTACAGTTTCTGACCCACATGTCATGTCTCATTCAGTACAGTTTCTGACCCACATGTTATGTCTCATTCAGTACAGTTTCTGACCCACATGTCATGTCTCATTCAGTACAGTTTCTGACCCACATGTCATGTCTCATTCAGTACAGTTTCTGACCCATATGTTATGTCTCATTCAGTACAGTTTCTGACCCACATGTCATGTCTCATTCAGTACAGTTTCTGACCCATATGTCATGTCTCATTCAGTACAGTTTCTGACCCATATGTTATGTCTCATTCAGTACAGTTTCTGACCCATATGTCATGTCTCATTCAGTACAGTTTCTGACCCATATGTTATGTCTCATTCAGTACAGTTTCTGACCCATATGTTATGTCTCATTCAGTACAGTTTCTGACCCACATGTCATGTCTCATTCAGTACAGTTTCTGACCCATATGTCATGTCTCATTCAGTACAGTTTCTGACCCATATGTTATGTCTCATTCAATACAGTTTCTGACCCATATGTTATGTCTCATTCAGTACAGTTTCTGACCCATATGTTATGTCTCATTCAATACAGTTTCTGACCCATATGTCATGTCTCATTCAGTACAGTTTCTGACCCATATGTCATGTCTCATTCAGTAGTTTCTGACCCATATGTCATGTCTCATTCAGTACAGTTTCTGACCCATATGTCATGTCTCATTCAGTACAGTTTCTGACCCATACTGTATGTTATGTCTCTTTCAGTACAGTTTCTGACCCATATGTCATGTCTCATTCAGTACAGTTTCTGACCCACATGTCATGTCTCATTCAGTACAGTTTCTGACCCATATGTTATGTCTCATTCAGTACAGTTTCTGACCCATATGTTATGTCTCTTTCAGTACAGTTTCTGACCCATATGTCATGTCTCATTCAGTACAGTTTCTGACCCACATGTCATGTCTCATTCAGTACAGTTTCTGACCCATATGTCATGTCAGTGCCGGCGAGCAGCTGATGGAGGAGCTGTTCCAGGGAGAGGCCGCGGCGCAGGAGATCACACCGCCCAGCGAGGAGGACCTCGAGCTGGGCCAGGAGAGCTCCGAGTGACCTCCAGATGCAGAGGTTTTGGAGGAGAGTGGATGAGGTGCTCTTTGATGCGGGTCGAGGGGTCAGCTAAGCCTTCTTTGAAGTCCTCAGCCTAGCCGTTGTGAAAGGAAGTGTAAAATTGACTGCGTCAGTGTCCAGGGGGCGACATGGTCCTCGTCTCACCAGAGAGAAATGAGGAGTTTCCTCCATGCAAGAGTTGTCAGTCCGTCACTGGAGTCTGCCTGTGTCTGTGGCTATGAGTCTGTCGTTTCAGATCTGTGTGTGTGTGTGTACGCGTGCGTGCGTGCGTATGTGTGTGGGGCGCATTCTCTCCCCAGTAATCACCCCAAATGAAAAATATGTGTGGTGTTGTCATTGCTTCAGTAAATGGCGTAATGATTATTGCTGTTCTTTGGCATACCTGGATATGGGGGGTCTGTGTTTCTTGTTGGTTTATGGATTTAAACTCATTTGACATTTTGAATGGTCTTTCGTTCAGCTTTATTTTGTGTGCCTGTTGTGTGCACGAACAAAAATGCACTCTTGAAGCTAAATAAATCCAAAACCAACAAGTTAATTATTTAAATTTCTACCTCAATGTAGAACAGCCATTTCTTACACATGAGATTACTTTTGGCCTTTTAGTCATAAAGATTATTGAAAGATATTCCATATTCCAGACTGAAATGCTATAACAGAAGAATTTTGCAATTCCATCGCGGGCCACACAGGGGGCCGTATGTTGCCCATGTGTGCTTTATAGTAACGTTCAGTCAGAACTCATTTATAATTAAGCCCATAGTTAATGAACTAATCATGTACAAAACACACACACAGTCACATATTTTATATACTGTATATGTTGTAAGCCTAATTTTTGCCATCACAGCTGCTTTTTACATGTATGGGATAATACAGGCTAATATACAATGTGTCCCAAGGAGTCATTATAAACTCAATTAGCTACAGAAGCTAATGTTCACATTCAGTCCTTGTATATTTCTCTCATGTGTTAACATCATTCCTTTCCCCCTCTGTGTGTGTGTGATTGAGAAATGAGATGCAGGTGGTGTTCATCCTAATTGGCCTGGTCAGGTGTCAGATTGCTGCTGGCTGATTGGCTGGTGGAGAGCATTTAAGCCAGCTGATGCCATCCTGTCGCCCTTTGCTCTCCTCATTCCCAACGATGATGGCTGCTGTGCTGACTGCTGTGTTCTGTCAGGTAGGAACTGTGTGTAGACCTACTTTAGTAGTTCTGCAGAACTTTATTAAGATGTGTCTTTATCTTGGTAGACCTGTGCAGTCTAAACTGTAAATAGTTACCTTCCAGATCTACACTTTTGTACACTGTAAATAACACTTACCCAAGTAGCAGAAAGTAGGGGGAGAAGCCCTTTAGTTTTTTGTAACATTTTCTGATGTTTATTTTGTAGGAGCTTATAGGTAAGAGCTGTGTCTCTTATTTAATCCATCATTTTCTTTTCTTTGGTAAATTTAAGGTTGGGGATTAGTTTGATTGGTTAGTTGTGTTGGGGCCATGCTGTGCTCTGAAACTAAGCCTGCTACTTGTGATGGTGGTTGGCTGATTATCCTTGGGAGTGGGAAGAGTGGGGGCACTTTGTGTTGCGGTCCGGTTCCCCGAGGCCGGTTCCTAACATAATTGGGTGCTCGTCTGCTTTTCTCATTCGTCAGCACGTCGTCTGTGAGTGTGTGTATATATATTTTATATGTTTGTCTGGTGGGCAGTCTTTGTGCAGGTGGTAAATGGTGTTAGTCAAGGTGGCTTTGCATGGAGCTGAGGAAGCTCATGGTGGTAAAGCTGGTGGAGCTGTTTGTTGGAGGAGGAGCCGGTCAGAGGGGACCAGTAAGACTGAGGAGGGGCGTGAGCACCGTTTCTCCTCTTTCTGTGTAGACTGCTACCCTACAAGAGTCTCCGTACATAGACTTGCCTGTCACTCTGACTCCCAAGCCGTCTAAATCAGCGATACAGACGTATTTACAAGTGTCACAGAAACATTTCAAAGCCACATATTGAGAAGAAGAGTTCATAGCTTCTCGACGTCGGGGTTAGAAAGCTCGTCGCTGCTCATAAATGCCTCTTTTCATCTGAAGTCTGTGCTGGTGATACTTTTTACTGAGCTTTCGGCCAGAGTGGCGCTGTTGAGCGCTCTAACGGCTGGGAGCTCTAACCTGGAAAAAATATCACCAGCACAGACTTCAGATGAAAAGAGGCATTTATGAGCAGCATCGAGCTTTCTAACCCCGACGTCGAGAAGCTATGAACCCTTCTTCTCAATATGTGGCTTTGAAATGTTTCTGTGACACTTGTAAATACGTCTGTATCACTGATTTAGACGGCTTGGGAGTCAGAGTCACAGGCAAGTCTATGTACGGAGACAGGACTCTTGTAGGGTAGCATAGTCTACACAGAAAGAGGAGAAACGGTGCTGCCTAGTCACGCCCCTCCTCAGTCTTACTGGTCCCCTCTGACCGGCTCCACCTCCAACAAACCTCTCTCTCCACCAGCTTTACCACCATGAGCTTCCTCAGCTCCATGCACACCATTTACCACCTGCACAAAGACTGCCCACCAGACAAAGATATAAAATATATATATATATACACTCAGACGACGTGCTGACGAATGAGAAAAGCGGACAAGCCCCCAATTATGTTAGGAACGGGCCTCAGGGAAGGGGACCGCAACACAAAAGTGCCCCCACTCTTCCCACTCCCAATGATGATCAGCCAAACCACCATCACAAGTTCACAAGTAGCAGGTTTAGTTTCAGAGCACAGCATGGTCCCAACACAACAAATCAAACTAATCCCCAACCTTAAACTTACCTAAGAAAAGGATGGATTAAATAAAAGGCAGCTCTCACCTATAAGCTCCTACAAAATAAACATGAGAAAATGATACAAAAAACTAAATGGCTTCTCCCTCCTACTTACTTGGGTAAGATGTTAGTGTACAAAAGTGTAGAGCTGGAAGTAGCTAGTTACAGTTTAAACTGCACAGGTCCACCAATATAACACATCTTTAAGTTCTGAAGAATGAAGTATGCATACACAGTTCCTACTTAACAAAAACAGCAAATAGTCAACAGAGACATCATATGGGAGAACAAAGAGTGGACTATGTTCAATTACACACTTGGAATAATGATGTGAACAAATGACATACACATGTAATAGCAAATAAACTTTTATTTCATCAACTTCCTGTGTCTGCACTGTTAAATGGGTTTGGGGATGCCATCCCTTGCAGTCATTGCCACCGATGATGGCTGCTCTGCTGACTCTTTGTTCTGTCAGGTAGGCACTGTGTGTAGGCCTACTTTTGTAGTTCTTTAGAACTTTAAGATCTGTCCTTGTCTGGGTAGACTTGTGCAGTCCAAACTGTAAATAGCTACCTTCCAAATCTATACTTTTTTACACTAAATAACTCTTACCCAAGTAGCAGAAAGTAGGGGAAGAAGCCCTTTAGTTTTTTTGTAACATTTTCTGATGTTTATTTTGTAGGAGCTTATAGGTAAGAGCTGTGTCTCTTATTTAATCCATAATTTTCTTTTCTTAGGTAAATTTAAGGTTGGGGATTAGTTTGATTGGTTAGTTGTGTTGGGGCCATGCTGTGCTCTGAAACTAAACCTGCTACTTGTGAACTTGTGATGGTGGTTTGGCTGATCATCTTTGGGAGTGGGAAGAGTGGGGGCACTTTTGTGTTGCCGTCCCCTTCCCCGAGGCCAGTTCCTAACATAATTGGGGGCTCGTCCGCTTTTCTCGTTCGTCAGCACGTCGTCTGAGTATATATATATTTTATATGTTTGTCTGGTGGGCAGTCTTTGTGCAGGTGGTAAATGGTGTGCATGGAGCTGAGGAAGCTCATGGTGGTAAAGCTGGTGGAGATATTTGTTGGGGGAGGAGCCGGTCAGAGGGGACCAGTAAGACTGAGGAGGGGCGTGACAAGGCAGGGCCGTCAGTAGCACCGTTTCTCCTCTTTCTGTGTAGACTATGCTACCCTACAAGAGTCCCATCTCCGTACATAGACTTGCCTGTCACTGACTCCCAAGCCGTCTACATCAGCGATACAGACGTATTTACAAGTGTCACAGAAACATTTCAAAGCCACATATTGAGAAGAAGAGTTCATAGCTTCTCGACGTCGGGGTTAGAAAGCTCGACGCTGCTCATAAATGCCTCTTTTCATCTGAAGTCTGTGCTGGTGATATTTTTTCCAGGTTAGAGCTCCCAGCCGTCAGAGCGCTCAACAGCGCCACTCTGGCCAAAGGCTCGGTAAAAAATATCACCAGCACAGACTTCAGATGAAAAGAGGCATTTATGAGCAGCGTCGAGCTTTCTAACCCCGACGTCGAGAAGCTATGAACTCTTCTTCTCAATATGTGGCTTTGAAATGTTTCTGTGACACTTGTAAATACGTCTGTATCGCTGATGTAGACGGCTTGGGAGTCAGTGACAGGCAAGTCTATGTACGGAGACTCTTGTAGGGTAGCATAGTCTACACAGAAAGGAGAAACGGTGCTACTGACGGCCCTGCCTTGTCACGCCCCTCCTCAGTCTTACTGGTCCCCTCTGACCGGCTCCTCCTCCAACAAACATATCCACCAGCTTTACCACCATGAGCTTCCTCAGCTCCATGCAAAGCCACCTTGACTAACACCATTTACCACCTGCACAAAGACTGCCCACCAGACAAACATATAAAATATATATACACACACACTCACAGACGACGTGCTGACGAATGAGAAAAGCAGACGAGCACCCAATTATGTTAGGAACCGGCCTCGGGGAACCGGACCGCAACACAAAGTGCCCCCACTCTTCCCACTCCCAAGGATGATCAGCCAAACCACCATCACAAGTTCACAAGTAGCAGGTTTAGTTTCAGAGCACAGCATGGCCCCAACACAACTAACCAATCAAACTAATCCCCAACCTTAAATTTACCTAAGAAAAGAAAATGATGGATTAAATAAGAGACACAGCTCTTACCTATAAGCTCCTACAAAATAAACATGAGAAAATGTTACAAAAAACTAAAGGGCTTCTCCCCCTACTTTCTGCTACTTGGGTAAGTGTAATTTACAGTGTACAAAAGTGTAGATCTGGAAGGTAACTATTTACAGTTTAGACTGCACAGGTCTACCAAGATAAAGACACATCTTAATAAAGTTCTGCAGAACTACTAAAGTAGGTCTACACACAGTTCCTACCTGACAGAACACAGCAGTCAGCACAGCAGCCATCATCGTTGGGAATGAGGAGAGCAAAGGGCGACAGGATGGCATCAGCTGGCTTAAATGCTCTCCACCAGCCAATCAGCCAGCAGCAATCTGACACCTGACCAGGCCAATTAGGATGAACACCACCTGCATCTCATTTCTCAATCACACACACACAGAGGAGGAAAGGAATGATGTTAACACATGAGAGAAATATACAAGGACTGAATGTGAACATTAGCTTCTGTAGCTAATTGAGTTTATAATGACTCCTTGGGACACATTGTATATTAGCCTGTATTATCCCATACATGTAAAAAGCAGCTGTGATGGCAAAAATTAGGCTTACAACATATACAGTATATAAAATATGTGACTGTGTGTGTGTTTTGTACATGATTAGTTCATTAACTATGGGCTTAATTATAAATGAGTTCTGACTGAACGTTACTATAGCCTATTAAACTAAGGGAGCCTCGCTCCTGGCCAATCACCGAGAGGCTGCCTGCTCCAGGCGCTTCCTGTCCTGGGACACTGCTGCACTGCACCGAGTTACCCAGGATACAGGAAGCTAGACGTTTTTACCTTCAAAATAAAAGCAATAACTTATTACTTGGTAAACAAAAAACAGATTAGTCGACTCACTACGGGTTACTTTTCGAAGGCAGCAGATATTCTTCCAGTTTATATATATAATGTATGCCTTTTCTTTCTTTTTCCTGTGCGTGTGTTTGTTAAATTTTGTTCTTTGTGTTCCAAAAAAGACTGAAAAATTAAATATTGAAAAAAGAGAGAGACTGTATTACAAAAACAGTAAGACTGTTCATGGATTAGTTAGTTGACACTGAATGTGCAAACTAGAATGACGGCCGTGACAACAAGGCATTTAACAGTGAAAAATATGAAAGCGTTCCTCTTTCGTGCACGAAAACGCAGAGAAGTCTGGAATACGTGAATTAACATCTGCATCGATGTGGCTCTTTGCACGCAGCGTTGCTCCATCACATAAACGCTTTCAGGACTGGGACTTTGATCAGGAGGTGATAAATAGCCAAATTGGTCCTACCTGCTTATAATATCTCACTCTTGGAAAAAGAACAAGCAAAGACTGGCAAATAAATTGTTAGAAATGCTGATTTTATTTGTGATCACTCATGTACACTAGAAACAATGGGCTGTTAATACCTTTTCGCCTACGCACAAAAACTGCAGCACAATAATCAATGAACATGAATCATAGCAGCAGACAATGTGTATTTCTGTGACATTTGAAAATCAAAATAAACATTGATAAGTTGAAATTGTGATCATTAAATTAGTGTTGATTTGCAAGATTTTTTTCAGGTCTTGTCTGGTCTCGACATGCAAAGCTGCTTCTTAGTGTGCGTTTACACCGTGCTCACGGTCTACAAGTCACCGCAAGCATTTCATTTAATTTCTGAGCGACCAGGGGACCTACCTTGGCCGGTGTCTGGATGGTCAACAAGCTTATCTGCTTAGAAAAGTTGGCCACTTTCTCACGGTGATCTGCTGTCAACAGTTAATCAGAGTTCCACACTTCCTTGTTTTCCCTTTAATTTCAGGAACATTAGTTCTGCCTGTGTAAGATGCAAAATTGTGCACATATTGATTCCAGATGTTCAAAAGCTCCCCAGTTCTCTGCAACTTTCATTTGAAAGATGACGGGAAGAAACCACGGGAAGAAAAGGCCCAAAATCGATGCTTGGAGGATGGCCGCATCCATTGTTGGGGTCGACGTAAGCTCTGAAATCATCTATTGATTTTTTTTATTTTGTGTGTGTGCATATTTTAGATTAATGTTAGCTAATCAGCACTTCCTAACTACCTGCCTTAACTCATCGGAACATGATGTGAAGAAAGTTAACACGAAAAATATGTGATTTGTCTGTTCAAAACTTTGTAGCTGCAGATCGCTGCATAGATGCAACCAGAGCCTCTTTCCCCACCTGCAATCAGTCAGAATAGGGAGACCCATCAACCAAGTTGCTCGTAGTATGAGCAGTTTTTCTTGGATTTAAAGGGAGGGTCGCTCTGAGAGTTGGCCATGTTTTTAACACTCCAAAAGGTTTCCAATGTTCTCACACACCAGTCTGGACAGATGAGGGAAACAAGTTTGTTTGGACACATTTTTGTTTCAACGCATCGGATGGCCTTCTATGTCATCATACCCAGAACAAGGCTTTGAAAAACAGAAAACGGAGTTTGGTTTTGTACATTGATCAACTCGACCTTGCCAGCAGAAAACATCTTTGAAATGCTGCCTGTAGTTTGCTCTGGATTTCGAGGTTCACTGCTGGACCAGGACCAGCCATGCCGCTACTCTTCGACCAATGGCGGAGGAGAAAGTTTGAGCTGGAAATTCTCACTGTGGAAAATGCTTCCCGTTCCTGGTTGGGCGGGGTTTAGAAGCCCTGCCTTCTCGTTGCTATGGCAATGGGAGAGCTCTGAGAGGATGGCCAACTGGAAGAGGGGGAGAGAGAAAGAGAGAAATTAACAAGTGAAAACACCTCTTCCACAGTCATTATTCCTCCCTTTGATCTGTCCATCCATCACCTTTTATCTGTCTCTCTCTCCCCTGGTCTAATTCCCATTCTGGTCACATGCAAGTGACGCACACACAGACTTATGTAGAGTACCTACTGTACATCAACGACATGACAGAGATCCAGAACAAGAGGACTGACAGGTCATCCTTGGCCTCGGTCCAAGAGCGCACATTGGCCCATTCCGTTTTAAAGAGTTGAATTGGCTCCCCGTTGAAAATAGAGTACAGCAGTTAAATGGTCTATAGGATATTGCATGGTCTTTGTCCTGGTTATTTTACCAAGTACTTTCAGTACTTGGTAAAAGTACACAACATGAAGAACAAAGCAGTACTCTATTCTGGGCTCGCTCTCCAAGGAACTTCCACTTCTCTCCTATGTGATTGAACTCTCCTCCTCACCTGGGCTAAAGAAAGTCTACACACGTCCACACTCTCTCTCCTAAGTGATTGAACTCTCCTCCTCGCCTGGGCTAAAGACAGTCTACACACGTCCACTCTCTCTCCTAAGTGATTGAACTCTCATCCTTGCCTGGGCTAAAGACAGTCTACACACGTCCACACTCTCTCTCCTAAGTGATTGAACTCTCCTCCTCACCTGGGCTAAAGACAGTCTACACACGTCCACACTCTCTCTCCTAAGTGATTGAACTCTCCTCCTCGCCTGGGCTAAAGACAGTCTACACACGTCCACACTCTCTCTCCTAAGTGATTGAACTCTCCTCGCCTGGGCTAAAGACAGTCTACACACGTCCACACTCTCTCTCCTAAGTGATTGAACTCTCCTCACCTGGGCTAAAGAAAGTCTACACACGTCCACACTCTCTCTCCTAAGTGATTGAACTCTCCTCACCTGGGCTAAAGACAGTCTACACACGTCCACACTCTCTCTCCTAAGTGATTGAACTCTCCTCACCTGGGCTAAAGAAAGTCTACACACGTCCACACTCTCTCTCCTAAGTGATTGAACTCTCCTCCTCGCCTGGGCTAAAGACAGTCTACACACGTCCACACTCTCTCTCCTAAGTGACTGAACTCTCCTCCTCGCCTGGGCTAAAGAAAGTCTACACACGTCCACACTCTCTCTCCTAAGTGATTGAACTCTCCTCCTCGCCTGGGCTAAAGACAGTCTACACACGTCCACACTCTCTCTCCTAAGTGATTGAACTCTCCTCCTTGCCTGGGCTAAAGAAAGTCTACACACGTCCACACTCTCTCTCCTAAGTGATTGAACTCTCCTCCTCACCTGGGCTAAAGAAAGTCTACACACGTCCACACTCTCTCTCCTAAGTGATTGAACTCTCCTCCTCGCCTGGGCTAAAGACAGTCTACACACGTCCACACTCTCTCTCCTAAGTGATTGAACTCTCCTCCTCGCCTGGGCTAAAGACAGTCTACACACGTCCACACTCTCTCTCCTAAGTGATTGAACTCTCCTCCTCGCCTGGGCTAAAGAAAGTCTACACACATCCACACTCTCTCTCCTAAGTGATTGAACTCTCCTCACCTGGGCTAAAGACAGTCTACACACGTCCACACTCTTACAGAGAGCTCATGGACCAATAGGTGCAGTGTTGCTTTAGTGCAATGAATGGTCACCTCTCCTTGAAGAGGGCCAATGCTCTTTAGAGTGGAAACAGTTGTTTTAAGTAACCTGGGAGTGGCTGATAAGATAAGATAAGATCAAATATATTTTAACACCAATAAAAAGAATGCAAAGCAACCCATTGCACAAACCCATCGCAACTGTGCGCCTCCTCTTGAGTTTAATTGGCGGATTTCAGAAAACGAGGAGCTAACTGATACAATTCATTCAATCAGTTATCGTGCATCACACAATGCAGGTTTAAGCATCATGCGATTTTATGATTTTCAAAACTAAAAGTTCCATAAAAACCGACCCACCCAAACGCCCCCCCCCCCCCCCCCACACACACAGCTCACCCTGGATGGTCCTCTGTATAAACAGCGTAGCTGGTCCCAGGACTGCTCCTGCTGGGGGTCCAACGTGGTCTCTATGAACACCTGCAACACAGCAAAGCACCATGGGAAGTGTGTAAGACAGGGCAGCACAATGTAATCCACAATGTAATCCTGTGTCATCCAGTCATCCAGACGGGATTAAAATGACAGGTACGTCAATATACTAGGTGACGTCATTTCACACAGAATTCTTACCGGGGTAGCCAGAGAGAATTGCTGACAATGAATATGAATAGGCTGGTAACATTGTATTTACTGGAGTGAGTTCTGACCCCTAATCCCAGAGCAACCATTAGCACAGTAGCATGGGAAAAGCCCACTAGCCTTCAGCATGAAGAAATGTTGAGAGGAACCATCCATTTGGTTCAATTTGGACAGTATTATATATACATCACTGATGATACGTCCCAGTTGCATCCATGTGATGTTTTTTTCTTTATAGTTAGTTTATAGTTATATATAGTTATAGTTTATAGACTCCTAGGAATAGACTACGTGACAACCAGGAATAGATTGGTGACCACTGGAGAAACAGTTGACAGCCGGAATGTAGATGGCACCCGGGAGCAGTATGGGTTAGCGCCCCAGCCTGTGTCTTCCGTGAGGAAGAAGCCCAATAAACAGCCTTATATAGTCATATGCATATACTTTTGGGCTATACTGTATACTTTAGGGCAGAGCTGCAGTACTGCGACTGGCCACTTGATTTTCGCAGTCTCCACCAAGGTCTAATTTTTTTAAGGTAATTAGACCAAGGTATCACAATTAATTTGACAATGACATATTGATATATTTATCAGTCAGTTAGGGTACAACATACAAGGCAGGGCTCAGGAAAAAACCATACCTTTTTCCCATGAGCCTCTGCTCCTCCATCACGATGCACTGATGTAACACGAGTCTGAAATAAGGAAATGGGGGGTGGGGGGGTCTTAGGCTTGTTTGCTACAGTCAGTCAATCAGCCAGTCTGAAAATTACCTCACTTTATATTGTGGACTATATACCTGTACATAAGAGTGTGTGTGTGTGTGTGTGTATTAAGTACTATATTCGTGCCACTGTTCATTGAAGATGTACATTGTTTGATTAACTATTGTAGTAGACATGTACTTTACTTCGTAAATTAAAAACCTATCCATAAGTATCCAAGAAGCTCCTTTTTTCTCCTCTTAAAGTCGAGCTGAACCCAAAAATGACTTTTCTTTTCTTTTAGTTCAAATACCTGGGTAGGCAGTGCACCTATTTAATAATGTATGCAAAAAAAATCACAAACATCTAATTTCTTTAGTTTTTCACACTTTTTCACATCATAAACACAACATAAAAGTTCATTTTTCAAGATTTCATTGATAACAGTAATGTACAGTTTGCTGACGTCACCTAGTACTATCAAATTTCTACCCCATTTCAACCAATCATATCACGACATGCAGCTGTCAATCAAATCTTCATTTCAGGATAATTTTCTCTTCCAAATGAAGTAGAAAATGGCACCTACTGCCTGTCATCTGGCAGAATTCCTATCCCATAAACTAACTACTAACTTGGCCAATTGTTAGAAACATGAACAAAAAACAAAAACTATAATCTCTAAGAATGCAAAGAAATGTAACTGGCTCGTTAAAACAAGCATTCCAGGAATATTATTTACATTTCTAACGATAATGGCGTGCGCCTCCGAGCCTGACAGCCTCCCTGGCTGTCAGGGGTCGTCTCTCAGAGATTCCAGGCGGGCGGGCAGCACCCATGCATCGGACTGTCCGCTCGCTCCGCACGAAGCCGGTGGCTGCCTGGTACTCCGCGGATCCCACTCGCGTAGCACGACAACACGCTGAACCCCACCCGATTTGGGGGTGGAACACGCCAGGATTGGCCGATGCCAAAGCCAGTCGACAGAATTGTCAAATCAAATCATCGATACCGTATATGGTCCGCCTCTCAATTTGTTTTCAGTCTGAAACGGACTCAGATGCACGTGACGAACGGGTTCACCTCGACTTTAAGTACTATCACTACATAATATGATTTGGATTATGACACTGTACCATACATAAATGTACACACACCTGTGCTAGGGAAGTGCTGCGGCTTCTTCCTTGTTGGCTGGAGGCCCCACCCCTGCCTCCCTGGTTGGAGGAACACTTGTAGCAGCTCCACCCCTGCTGGCGTTCTGAGGTCAAGCCCCGCCCACAATCCTTCTGCTGCAGACACTGGCAGTGGTAGAGGTGGCCACAGCTGACAACATAGACACACACACACACACACACTTAAGCACTCATAATAGAGACACTGCGGAGTGCATCATCATTCAGAAACAACGCGCAAAACAGGGGGAAACAGAAACCCCCCTTCCAATCCTGGCGTTCTCCTATGTCGTGTGCATGGTCGCGTGTTGCACACAAAGATCATATATACGGAAGATGAACACTCCAACTTACTTCCTTGACAGCTAGATCCACATTTTTCTTCTCGCCAATTCTCAATGGCTTCCTTGTTTTGCTCGGGAGTACAAAAAAACATTAACTGGCGATTTTTTACATTTGTTGTCTGTGCAGCCCACCACACAACAGCTTTTAGCTATGTTTAATTCAAGGAAAATGATGCTGGTCTATGGGAGTGAACGGAGCGATTTCCCCCGTGATGGGCGTGGTCTATTTCATGCAGTGTCTCTATTGGTCTTAAATGTGTTTCGATGTGGGTTTGTCATAGCGCTGTCTTTGGATACATCGTCTCGTGGGGCCAGACTACCCTCCCTTCCGGGTGAGGAGTCTTGCAGCGCTGGTCCCCATTCTGGAATTGCAAAAAAAAATGCTCTGTTTGGTTTAACCAATCACACTCGTCTTGGGCGGCGCTTAGCGGCAGTGCCAAGCAGGCCTTCTTTATTGCACAATCCAAATTTTCATAAAAACTTGCCCTTTTCACCGTAGCAATGAGCTAGCGTGTAGGTTTCTGCCGTTAGCTTGCTAGCTAGTTAGCGTTGTTGTTTTCACTTCGGCGGCCGGGGACATTTACAGTGACACACAGGCAGGAGGGAGCGGAAGCCGCTCTGATTGACATGGTCAGAGCCAATGACAAAGGATGTAAGCCGGGAGCGGAAATCCGGCAGCGACTGAAATGCTCGCCTCCAATGGGAGAGCAGCTGTAGAGCAGGGGGAGGGCTTACGAGGGGCACGGTGGCTCAGTGGTAGAGCTGTCGCCTCGCAGTCAGAAGGTCCTGAGTTCGATTCTCGCCTGGGACACTGTGGGCGCTGTGGTTGTGTTTCCCCCCCATATCTTCAGTGCCTACTGCCCAGTTGGGGTATCTCGTCGTAAGGGCCTTTCTGTCTGTGTGGAGTTTGCATGTTCTCCCCGTGCTCCCCCAGGGGGGTTCCTCCGTATATAACCCCCCCCCCACTAAAAACATGCAGAAGATCAGATCGTCATCGTCATCCGACCAGTGACGACAACATCCGAAGTCGGTCCCCGGGCGCTGTACGAGAAAGCGACCACTGCTCCTGGCCTGCCCCAGGAGGAAAGGACAAAGCCAGGATGGGTTAAATGCAGAGGACAAATTTCACCGGCCACCCTCAGCATGTGTGTGTTGTGGCCCTCCGTGCATGTGTTGTAGTGTGTTGTGTGACAATAAAGACGGGCTGCCGTCTGAAAATCGTTAAAATCGTTAAAAAAAAATCGTTAAGCCTGTTTCCATGCAGCCAGACTCCTCTCACGGCAGCCTGAGCCTCCCCTGGCTCAGGCTGCACAGCGAGGCTGTGGGATCCATGACTATCCTGACCTGAATATGATGATCTCCTCCGCTGAGTCCTGCCTCCTCTTGTACTGCTGTAGACAGATGTTGCAGTGGTCTTGTCGTGGGTGGAGCCCCCTAGTGACAGCAGCTCGCAGGTGAGCCAGGGACCAGTGAAGGTCATGGTTCAACAGGCTGGTGGTGGTTTCCAGTAAAGTCTAAACAGAGAAACCAGCTTTAATCAACTTGAGCAATAAAGCTGATTAAATCAAGACATCGGAACCTGTCTTGAACACACAAAAGCTTCTATACATGAGAATATATATAAATATATATATGTATAATATATATATATATATATATATATATATATATATATATATATATATATATATATATATGTGTGTGTGTATATATGTGTATATATATATATACATATATATATGTATATACCGTATACATATATATATATACACACATGCGTTTTCTACATTGCAATCAGATTGCAATCTGATGGCAGAAAACATGTTAATACCAGGTTAATACACAGGTTAATACCAGGCCTCATAGTGAGAAAAGAGAGTGAGACCTATTCCTATATATATATATATATTATTGAAAGCAGCCCGCCAGCCGATTTACTGTACCATGCTGCTGTATCAGCGCTAACTGATCTGTTCTGATGTCTGTACGTACTGAAATGATACATGTACACTTACACATGTGTACACACATGCGCACACACACACACACACACACACACACACACACACACACACACACACACACACACACACACACACAAAGTGTGTTACCTGTTCGTAGTTAAAGGTCTCCAACATGCCCAGAATGAGGCCTTGGATCTCTGCCAGCTTTCCTTTCCCATAAACCGGGTCCTGATGCAGGCGTGCGTGCACGACACACACACACACACACACACACACACACACACACACACACACACACACACACACACACACACACACACACACACACACACACACACACACACACAGCCATGTAATTAGAATAAGTCAAATAGTTGTTTTTGTTTTTCTCTGTCTGTTTTTTCTGTTTGTATTGTTTTGTTATGTATGGAAATTGAAAATTGCCCAATAAAAACATCTTTAAAAAAAAAAGAATAAGTCAAACTAGAACGGGCTAAATTTGCTGAAGCAAATTTGATTGTGCTTGCTCCCCCGTGACGCTCCGCCCCCCTTGCACCGCCCCTGCCTTAGACCCCGGCCTCCCATCCAGTATCAATACAGCCCCAATCGGCAATGTGTAGCTAGGACGTGTTTAGGCCGTTGCAAGGGTGTATTAACTGGATGCTATGGTGTTTTCGGCTCATCGGTATAGGGCATTCGTAGATCGTTGCTAGGGTGTACTAAGTAGTTGTGTGCGGGAAATGGGCGGGCCTTTGTGAGTACAAGCGGGAGGAGCCAAGGAAACCAGGGCAGAAAGAATTTTGATCGTAGAAGCTATGGTTCCAAACTTACAAACCAAAACGTAAAGAGGGCAGCTATAGCGCCACCGTGAGGTCAATTGGTATAATTTTTCAGGCCAGATTAGAAGAGTACTCTATGAACCTATGTACCCAATTTGGGAACAGTCGCTCTTACAGTTTGTGAGATACAGCTACTGAATGCTGCTATAGCGCCCCCTATAGGCGAAATGACACCATTTTATTTTTATCAGCTCAGAGTACATATGTGCATACCTGGACCAATTTGGTTCGGATCGGACAATGTGGTCCAGAGTTATGGCGGTTTTTGTGAAGTAGGCCCCACCCAACCCCGCCCCCTACAGGCCAAATGACACTTTCTTTTCTGAAATCAGCTCAGAAGTGTCAAGTGTCATACAAGAAGGAAGGCTGGCCATAATTCCAATGAATCAGCACTTCCTGCCGCCCTTCAAAATAAAACAATTTAGAAGGGACAGGTTCTGAATGCTGCTATAGCGCCCCCTAGAGGCGAAATGACAAAATATTTCTCCTATAGGCTCAGAGTACATCCTTCCACACCTGGACCAAGTTTGGTTCACATCGGACGATCTTTGTGAAATAGGCCCCACCCACAGAACTTTGGAAGTCGATTATATCGCAACGGTGCGGAATTTCAAAAATACGCAAAATAAGTTTTGTGCGGGACAGTCCACACACGCTCTGTGATGTGGTTTGGTGAAGATCGGGCAAAATTTGAAGGAGAAATAGCGAAAAAACGCTTTTGGACAAAATTCAAAATGGCGGAAAATCTAGTTAGACGGAAATGGGCGGGGCCTATATCAGCAGATGCGGAATGACCCAAGGAATCCAGGGAAAAAATAATTTTGAATGTAGCCCTTACGGTTCAAAAGTTATGGACCAAAACGTAAGGATGGCTGTTATAGCGCCACCATCTGGTCAACTAGTGTAATTTTCCCGCACAGAGTAAAAGGTGACTCTGTAAACCTAGCTACAAAGTTTGGTAATAGCAGGTCATACGGTGTCTGAGCTAGAGCTAATTTAATGCCAACGATTTCGAAACCCCATTCAAGTGAATGGGGAAAAAAATCGTACGTTAACGCCAATATCGCGAAAACCGGCGAACGAAACCCTTAGCAATCCAAATGCACACGATTCCTCAATGAGCCGCACGTTTTGATGTCTCCCATGTCTGTGTAGTGTGAAAACTGTAGGAGAAATGGTGAAGCAAACTTTTGGATATTAAGTATGAGAGATTCTAAGATTGTGCTTGCCTATCTGCAAGCACAATAATAAACTAAATGCCTAACACATCTTACATCTTTAATGTTCACTGTAGTAAACTAACAATCTGTGGCATTCTCTCTGTTTTGCTCCTCTTTCTATCACCAGTTGATATACGAACACAACAGTGATTGAACCTACAGCCGCTTCATAAAGACTTTTTCCTCTCCTCCTATTCCCGCCCAAACTCCATCCTCATCTCTCCATCAGAATGGAAGCCTGTTGGATGAGGACTGAGTATGTGTTGCTTCTGAACTTTCTGAACTACGCATTGAAAGACTAGAAACAACACACTCGTCTCATACAAGTCAGTGTGAGGAGGTAGAGAGGTAGATACAAACACAGGAAGGCTACTTGATGAAATCCACCCACCCACCCCCACCCCACACACACGGCTATTACCTGCAGTATTCTCTGGATGATAGCAGGCAGAGGGATAAAGCTGCTCATACTGTTGAGAACCTTCATCGTCAGCTCCTTCAATGCTGAGATGCACACACACACACACACACACACACACACACACACACACACACACACACACAAACTAAGAAACAGAACATAGATTGCAGTTTGGAGTAACATTCGTGACTTTGTGATGCATTTGTTTCACTTTTTATTATGTGTGTGTGTGTGTGTGTGTGTGTGTGTGTGTGTGTGTGTGTGTGTGTGTGTTTACGTGTGTGTGTGTGTGTTTACCCTCAGATGTGTGTTTGGCATCGGGTCCCTTCAGTAGTTTCTGGGGAGCCATCATGGCCTCCAGTAGAGGAAACCATATAACCTGTGAGAGCGAGACAACAGTGAGGAGGGGTCCGCTGTGTGTGTGTGTGTGTGTGTGTGTGTGTGTGTGTGTGTGTGTGTGTGTGTGTAGAGCGAGGAGGGGTCCGCTGTGTGTGTGTGTGTGTGTGTAGAGTGGGAGGGGCCAGCTGTGTGTGTGTGTGTGTGTAGAGTGGGAGGGGCCAGCTGTGTGTGTGTGTGTGTGTGTGTCAGGGATTCCGTTAGCCGGTAATAGCCGGCTTTTAGCTGGTATTTGTTGCCGTGGGCCGGCAAATTAAAAGGTCGCCAGCTCAAGTGGCTGGCTGAAAATACGCCAGATAAATAAATTCCTTATATAAAATAGCCTAATATTGTGTGGCCTATAACCTAAGTGCATTTTGCGGCTTTCAAGGCCGGTGTGAAAGCACCTTCAGTCTCTCTGAGACTGAGTCAGCCGATAGGATAGCTGTG
Source organism: Poromitra crassiceps (assembly GCF_964638095.1). NCBI lineage: Eukaryota > Metazoa > Chordata > Actinopteri > Beryciformes > Melamphaidae > Poromitra > Poromitra crassiceps. The sequence continues at coordinate 14,656,795 of NC_139647.1, forward strand.
CCTTAGTTACGTCACACGTGCAATTTGATTTAATTTAATTCCAGTGTGCAATAACTGCAATTTGACACGTACTGTACATAGATTGTAACTGTAACTACTTATTGAATGCTATTCTACAATTCTACTTACTTTTACTATCCCATTGACCCTATTTTATTTTATTCTATTTTATTTTATTGCATTTTATTGTACTGACTGTTTTTTACGTTTAGGGAGATACTGTGTGATACTGTGTTATGCTATGTTGTGTTATGTGGATATTTCATGCCTGAGTGCGAGCAACTGCTACTTGTCCCAATTTCCCCCCGGGGATCATTAAAGTCTTTCTGATTCTGATTAGTTAGATCAACTGTAAGTGCTCATTAAGGTCAAACAAGCTTGACGGACACTAACTACCTCTCTCTGCTGCTGGTTGAGGTTCTGCGAGCTTCGATGACACAAGGCGATGATGTCATTTAAGGAATCCTCAACTCTCCGCAGTGTCGATTGTGCCTCGTCCTCCACCTCCTCCTCCACCACCTCCTCCACCTGGCCTCCTCCACCCGCTCGCTCGCTCTCAGGAGGGAGCAGAGCCAGCTTCTGCTTTAGTGTCTTCACAGAGAGAAAACAACTACTTTACTGTCAACATCATGGAGCTTCATGTGAGAGCCAAAGGTGTGTGTGTGTGTGTGTGTGTGTGTGTGTGTGTGTGTGTGTGTGTTAGGGCATTCACGACTAGTGAATTTTACTAGTCGACTAGTCGTCCCTAAAGGTAGTTGACTAGTCTGAGTTTTTTTCTCCCCCCAATAAAAATGCTCAACTCACGTCAAATGGGTCTCAAATACAACCAGGCAGCAGGGGAGATGCAGAGATAGATGCAGGCATAACTACCTGCAGTTAGACCTATAGTAGACCTTTTCTGACCAAGCTTGATTCCCAAAGCATTTCGCAATAAATGAGTATAAAACGGCATGGCTGATGGCTGTTTTCTCTACCGTTATACTTTTATAATCCAGATAGGTCGAGGCTTCACACGCTAACGTTTCGTGGTTTTTCCCCTTTTAATTTGAAGACGAAAAAGGGAAATGGTACGTGTGAAATGATAGAAGTAACAGACCAGTGTCCATTCAATTTACTATCACACCATTTCCCTTTTCGGACTTCAAATTAAAAGTGTGAAACCCAGCTAACAAAATCGTTGCATTATTCACAAACAAATGGGTAACGTTACAGTACTTAAGTAATGACAGCTAGTCATTTAATAAAGCATGGTTAAAACAAACTCCACTTACACTTGAAGGTCTGCCATGCTGCTATCCTGCTGGCTGTGTAGTCCTGCTTTGGGGCGCGAGGAGAGGTTTTCCGAAATTAACGTTAGTTAGTAAGTTAGTAACCTAGCCTGGCCCTGGCCGCTGTCCACATTACAGTCCGGTAGGATGCTTCCCAATATCCATCAAAAGTGACTTTCCTGACAACGTACAAACAACTGGCTGCACTAAAATGAAGTAATGGTTTATGCTATTGAGTATTCTAAAATAAAAACGAAAAGAAAGTGATGTGAGGTTTGTTATTTAGTGGTTGTTGCACTCGTTCTTCTTCGTCGATTGGAAGGGTCGCAAATGGTCGCAAGGTACCCACAGCGCCCCCCAGTGGCATATCTGCTGTACTGCATTATTAACACTGCACTGTGGAAAGAGGGAAAACCAAGAATGACGACTAGTCGACTACTAAGCACAGTGCCGACTAGTGGTTTTACTAGTCAACTAGTCGGTGAATGCCCTAGTGTGTGTGTGTGTGTGTGTGTGTGTGTGTTAGCTACCTTCAGCAGGACAGTGAAAGCTCCGTGTGCATCGCCTTTCCTCTCCAGCAAATAGGCTGTAGCCTCACTGTGGTGGTGCTGCTCCGTTATCTAGAGAGAGAGAGAGAGAGACATAGAGAGAAAGAGAGAGAGAAAGATGGATAGAGAGACATGCAAATTATTTCAAAACTAAAAGAAAATGGGAACGACCGCACCGTGGATTTATGCCTCTGCCATTAGTTCATTCTCGGGTCCAAATCGCCATTTGAGGCAAATTGGAAGAAAT
>NC_139647.1:14663857-14741357 GCF_964638095.1 Poromitra crassiceps
ATACAGAAATTCACAGATCTGGTAGCTGAAGGGCGAGGCAGGGACGACCGAGGCAGTAAAACACACAGAGAGAGAGAGGCTTGTTTTTTATCACAAACAAACACTGATAGTCAGTGGGGGTCTGAATGCACAGCAACACACACACGCACGCACGCACGCACATGCACATACACACACACACACACACACACACACACACACACACACACACGCACGCACGCACGCACAATACATGGGAGAGAATGGGATTCATTCATTTCTTGTTACTTGAAATTATGAATGGTGACAAAGTGTGGAAAATTTCCAAGATAATTTGTCCTACTTTGTTTTGCAATTACAAAAGTGGAATATTAAACATTTCACGTAACCAATAAAAGATACCGCAATCAAATATATTACCTGGTATTAATAATCCACAGCAATGTTTTCGTTCCAGAGTGCTATAATATAATAATAATAATAATAATAATGATATAATAATAATAAAATAATATAAACATCTGATTCAGAAAAGCAAAGCTCATCTCTAACAGTCTTTGATCAGTTACTCACAACTCAGCCTTCTCTGCTAGAGCCAATAGCCTTCCTTCATCAAACTGGACCACGCCCCCCACCTGAAGCAGCTCCAGCAGTACCTACAGTATATGACCAATCACAAACGAGACCAATCGCATCACCTCACCTAGTCAATCACACTGCAGGCAAGCATGAATGTAGGTGTGTGTCTGTCACCAGTTCATAACATGCTGTAAGCGAGCAAACACCCGGCAATATGAATTTGGAAAATGTGATCCCAACAGACAGGGAACCAATCGGTCTTCAGCGTGGTCGTTGAGGTACAATCAGAGGGTCTGAATCACAAGTCAGCAGAGGAAATCCCCTGGCTCCAATAGTATCATGGCGGAAGTCCAGTTCTCTGCGTGTATTGGTGCATCGTTCAGAATGTACCACCCACACGAGTTGTGTCACGCAAATGAGGAGGTCCGTGGTTGGTCAACTCATATGTCTGTCAGACATATGTAGCCTGGGTAAACCCATCCCCCACGTGACCTGCTCTCAGACCTGTTCTCAGTCACTATGCTAGTGACTGGGAACTGAGAGAGCAGGTCACGTGGGGGCTGGGTTTACCTAGGCTAAGACATATGAGGCATGTCAGGTTGTCGCGGCTCACAGAATGACTAGTCAGGTTGCTGCTGCTCACAGAATGACTAGTCAGGTTGCTGCTGCTCACAGAATGACTAGTCAGGTTGCTGCTGCTCACAGAATGACTAGTCAGGTTGCCGCTGCTCACAGAATGACTAGTCAGGTTGCCGCGGCTCACAGAATGACTAGTCAGGTTGCTGCTGCTCACAGAATGACTAGTCAGGTTGCTGCTGCTCACAGAATGACTAGTCAGGTTGCTGCTGCTCACAGAATGACTAGTCAGGTTGCTGCTGCTCACAGAATGACTAGTCAGGTTGCCGCGGCTCACAGAATGACTAGTCAGGTTGCTGCTGCTCACAGAATGACTAGTCAGGTTGCTGCTGCTCACAGAATGACTAGTCAGGTTGCTGCTGCTCACAGAATGACTAGTCAGGTTGCTGCTGCTCACAGAATGACTAGTCAGGTTGCTGCTGCTCACAGAATGACTAGTCAGGTTGCCGCTGGTCACAGAATGACTAGTCAGGTTGCCGCTGCTCACAGAATGACTAGTCAGGTTGCTGCTGCTCACAGAATGACTAGTCAGGTTGCTGCTGCTCACAGAATGACTAGTCAGGTTGCCGCTGCTCACAGAATGACTAGTCAGGTTGCCGCTGCTCACAGAATGACTAGTCAGGTTGCCGCGGCTCACAGAATGACTAGTCAGGTTGCTGCTGCTCACAGAATGACTAGTCAGGTTGCTGCTGCTCACAGAATGACTAGTCAGGTTGCTGCTGCTCACAGAATGACTAGTCAGGTTGCCGCGGCTCACAGAATGACTAGTCAGGTTGCTGCTGCTCACAGAATGACTAGTCAGGTTGCTGCTGCTCACAGAATGACTAGTCAGGTTGCTGCTGCTCACAGAATGACTAGTCAGGTTGCTGCTGCTCACAGAATGACTAGTCAGGTTGCCGCGGCTCACAGAATGACTAGTCAGGTTGCTGCTGCTCACAGAATGACTAGTCAGGTTGCTGCTGCTCACAGAATGACTAGTCAGGTTGCTGCTGCTCACAGAATGACTAGTCAGGTTGCTGCTGCTCACAGAATGACTAGTCAGGTTGCTGCTGCTCACAGAATGACTAGTCAGGTTGCCGCTGGTCACAGAATGACTAGTCAGGTTGCCGCTGCTCACAGAATGACTAGTCAGGTTGCTGCTGCTCACAGAATGACTAGTCAGGTTGCTGCTGCTCACAGAATGACTAGTCAGGTTGCCGCGGCTCGCTGTGGTTGCTTCATTGCAACTGCTGATATTCACGGTTTCAAGCCATTCTGTTGTTGGCTCGCATGTAACTCTTTGTTAGGAACTGGCATGTGTGCTTGTTTCACCAACCTGCTGCCTCTCAGTGTGTCGAGAGTCGTCATCTGGGCTACACAGGAACTCCAGAACCTTAAGAACCAATCACAACAATGGAATTTAAAATGGAAATCTGACGCCCCCCTCCCAATTGCAAAATGGCTCTCTGAAATGAATAGCTGTATGTATACCACTAGAGAAAATAACTTACTGGCTGAGGAATAAGAGTCAAACACTTGACAAGGTATGGCAACCCTTTATGGATGATATGGAAAAGCTCCCATTGCACCAGATTGATTGTACCTCTATAACCTTCCTGTATGGAGGATGTGTTCTTATACTGTATGACCCTGATGCCACCCTGTCTCTCTGCCCCGCCCCCCCCTTTTTCCCTCTTCTTTGATATTGTCCTTTTAATTGCTAATTGCATTTGTTGGTTGTATGATGTCTGTTATTGTGTTTGGATTTGAAAAAGCAAAAAAAGAGAGAAGAGGAACCAATCACAAGAAAGGAGGGGAGAAATGCTAAAAGATTGATAAACATTTCAGCAACAGCAATACTGTTGGCACTCGAAACAGACAGGAAAACGTCGATAAATGTGACCCGGTGTTTAAAGAGTGGTGTCAGCAGCAGGTTACCTGGTCGAATAGTTTCCTGTTAACGAATAGCGTGTTGTCTGGCTTGGCCAATTGGCGAGCCAGGAAGGTGAAGAGCCCGCCCACCTGGGAGGGAGTAAAGTCTGGGTTGTCCACCATCACCTAAGCAACCGGAAAGAGACATATGAATAAGCCGAGCAAAGCAAAATACTCCAGACAGATTGAGAGAAAAGAGGAAAACAGAGACAGTGATATGTGAAAGAGGAGTAAAGAAGCGCTAGATATGTACACCGCAAATACAACTAAACAAGACAATGCAGGTAGACAGACACGGGTTAAAAAAAAAACATACAGTGCATCGTTTTCACTCATATCTGCCCATTAACAGACACACGACAAGCACACATTTCTATGAGCGGTCAATAAGCCAAATCAAGTCTTGTTGATGCAAATTTGGAAATAAATATAAAATCTGCAAATCTCAATAACAGGACAGTTCAAATACCACTGGTATGTGGAAGCAAAGAAAGTCATGCAATATCCTTAACCCAAAGCCATGGAATTTGATGTGCAGTCTTTTTACAGGTGAATAAGTACTAGTTAGTTCAGGTACTGTACATTGTCAGCCTGTAGGAAACACTGCTGTGGGTTGTACTGGTGAAAAGTATGAGACTGTTGTACTAGTTAGCTGTTAGCTGTTTAAAGCGGAGAATCCCGCTGGCTTGCAAGGTTAGAAAAGGAGCACATTGGTGAAAAAGAGCGTGCATAGTGGTGGGATCTTCTCAGGGGGTTTACCTTCAGCAAGATGTCCACTATCCTTTGTTGGTACTCCAGAGCCTGCTTGTCGTTCTTAAAGTCCTCAAAGGTCTACAGGGAAGGAAAAGACAAAGAGAAAAGAATCCATCAACGAGAAATGAAATCCATCTCGGTGCTCCAAGCTGCTTGGTGAAAGATGTGGAATTGTGTTCACTTCAAAATGAGAAAGCAGAGTATTTATTATTGATATTGAGATTAAAGGCCGTGTCTGCAAAGCTGCTCAGCTGGATGATTATGGCAACATGAAGCCGTTGACAAACCGGAGGACAACTTCTCCCAAATCACAAGCCGAGGAATACTGTAGGCACTACTGGGTCCCATTCACTTTGCATTCAAACATTTCAGGAAGTGTACTGGAACGAAATTGGTACCAGCAAAGAGCATGCTCATATTGGACTGTTGAATTTAAAAAAAAAATGTTGTTGAATGGAATCAAAACTTAAATTTGACTTTCAATTCGAAATGAAATGCAATGTTTTGAAATTGACCCGGTTTGTCAACACACTGAATGCATTGGCTTGGGCTATTGACAACTGCTCAAATCACATCAAATCTCCAATAGGCAGAAGGGAAGGCTGCATAAATCGATCGAGAGTCACTGATCAGCTTTGTGACTTGGTTGGCGGTCCGGCGGGCCTACGGGAGGCGAGGTTGTACCTGAGTGTCGTGTTGTGTTTCCTGGCTGTTGAGGTAGCTCACCAGGGCCAGCACATTGAGGAACTCCCGCGTGTCAAAGTGGAGGAGCGTACGAACGAACGGAAACACCTCCTCGTCCTCCTCCTCCCCCGAGTCGGCTGAGTGGAGACGGATCAGGAAGTCGAACACCTGAGACAGACACGCGGCTTGTGATAAACATGCCCACACATGCAGATTAGCATGTGGGTATACATGTACAGGGACACAAAACATGAACACAAAACACCTGGAAGTTACTTTAGATATGACTTCAGTGTTTTTCCAGCATTAGCTCATTGCACCATTCAATATTGATCATGACTTTAAATCAGAACATCAGAGAATATCTCTGTCCCTCTTGTCCCACTTTTCTCTATGTACCAAGCTTTAACATTCAGGTTACAATAACGAATATACAGTATACTGTAGCCCACAAGCTTGTTTGTTACCACGGCGACCAAATACGCAGTGACACCTCTGACACGTGCCGGCCGTTGCCATGGTATCAGAGATGTTACCGTGGTTTCATCATTGTGGTGGGGATGAAAGAGCATCGATGAGAAACGAAACATCTCAAACTCACTGGAGCTCGGTGGACGCAGCTATTGAGGGAGTACTCGGGTACTCGAGTACTCGAGTACTCGTTCATAACGTCAGTACTTGAGTAATGTATATGTGCCAATAGCTGCCAGCTATAGGCACATATACAGGGCAGCATTCCCCAAGAGTGAGATCACAGCTGTTCCCACAGTAGCTCTCAACAGGAAACAGGCCTGTCCGTTCCACCCATCCACTAAAGCCTTTCAGTGGATATCAGCATGACCGACTCGTGTGTGTGTGTGTGTGTGTGTGTGTGTGTGTGTGTGTGTGTGTGTGTGTGTGTGTGCGTTAACTGAAAGAGATATTCTCCTCACTCCCCTCTCAGTAGTAGTGGGTAGGTTTGGAAAGGGCGGATGTTTGTTAATGTGACTGTGTGTGTGTCTGGATGTGGATGTGTGTGTGTGCATTTTGATGAACTCTTACAAACATGCACCTTTAGCTGCAAATGGACTAATTTGATACACACACACACACACACACACACACACACACACACACACACACACACACACACACACACACACACACACACACACACACACACACACACACACACACACACACACTCTCTCTCTCTCTTCAGCATCAACACAAACCTCTGTTCCTAACAACAAGCTCACTCATCAGTGACATTTTCCTATTGTTTTGTTATCCTTGGGAGAGCCTGATTACAAGTCAACACACACACCTGGTTCTTCACTTGTGCCACAAGGTCTTCCGGAATGTCTCCTAGCGGATAGGCCCTTCCTGCCAGACAGCAGCTGCACACACACACACACACACACACACACACACACACACACGATAATGACTTTTCAAACAGCTACTGTAACACCAAGGTATCACAATCACTTTGACAACAATGATGGTTAAAAATAAGTGGCATCTGTAAATTATTCAACAGGCTGACAGTGTTTTTTTCTCACTCCTAAATTAAATCATACTATACTAGTGCAGTGCCCGTTCCCCCCATGCACCACCCGTGGGCGTGGGCGCCCCCCCCCCCCCCACTGCACTCTCTAAGCGCATTCCCCAAGTTTGAAGTCAATCTGACAAACGGTTCTCGAGATACGCGAAGGACAGGCATACAGACCTGGAAGTATTGTATACCAGTGACTTGTGCTTTTTGAGGCTACCCTTATTTGTGTCTCATTCAATCAGTTGTACACACTGTCTAACTCAGACCTGGGTCAGATGCAGCCCTCATGACGGTTCTGTAACTCAGACCTGGGCCAGATGCAGTCCTCATGAAGGTTCTGTCTGCCCCGGGAGGTCTAAGACAGACCACACCTGATTTACTTAGTTACTTGTGAAGCCAGAAAAATCGAGCCTGAAATTCAGACTTCATCGTCAACTCATCAAGTAATTTCCTCTTCTCCAAGAAGAGCCAAATCCACTACTGTGGAGTGGGCTATATATATCCTGCATTATGCATGTTTTCACTACAAAAGTCTTCTGAATGTATTGAACTTTTTGAATGGATTTCAAAAGCCTCAACTTTTCACTTAATCTTTAGGCGAAAAGCATTAGGCCCTAATGCTTTACCTGCGTAACACCCAGCCAGGTGGTGTTCCTTCTGTCTAATTAAAAGCGCAGGGCGCAAGTGCATTTAGGGCGTGTCCAAATCAATCCACACTGCCTCGTTACACACTGCGTCGTTACACACTGCATCGTTACACACTGCGTCGTTACACACTGCATCGTTACACACTGCGTCGTTACACACTGCATCGTTACACACTGCGTCGTTACACACTGCGTCGTTACACACTGCGTGGTCGGAGACGAGCGATGACACGCGCGCTGCCCTTTGCGTCAGCCGGGTGTAAGATAGGGCCTGATAGTTTGTTGACAACATTAACCAAATCATATCTCATCGGTCACTGCTGCACTTTGTCACCATGTTGTAGTTATCATCAGATTTGGCGGTAAATTATATCTGCTGCATTGACTTAGCTTTGGGTTTAGTGAATTGATGCCTGTGTGTTTGCTACCTTATATAGACCAACAGCTTGTTGCCCATCACCACTTGCTCATCTGTCCAAAGAGAAAGAGAGAGAGTTAACAATTCCTCTCTGTATTTTCCAAGCATTTCAAATTAATACGAAGAACTCCAGGCAGACTCCCCTCTCTCTAAGTGGTGGGCCAATCACTGAAAAGGCTTACCTGTCAGAGTCCTCCCCTCCCTAAGTGGTGGGCCAATCACTGCAAAGAGTTTCTGCCATACAACAAGAAAGTAGACAAAGGTTGCTCATTGTGTTGTTGTTATTTACCAATCCACAGCTGCAGGATCTGATATATATATATATATATATATATATATATATATATATATATATATATATATATATATATATATATATATATATATATATATATCTATATACACTTGTATCCCTGGTGTTCTTTTGGGTGAGCACCTACGTAGAAACCTAGCTTGTTGTTACCTCCATAGGTGTGATATAGTCATTCATGCCGCTGTTGAAAACGTAGATCATAGCATCGTAGAGCTGGTTCTCCCAACACACCTGAACCACCTAGACGCGCAAGCACGCACGCGCACACACACACACACACACACACACACACACACATACACACACACACACACACACACACACACACACACACACACACACACTTTGGTAAAACTGAGAGTGACAGCAAGGCTTTCTATCTGATGCAACTTAGGCTATACTACATTAAAAAAGAGTTTTTGCCATAATCGTGCAGCAATATTAGGAGTAAGTACATTGGTGTAGAATAGATGCAGCAGTCTCACATGTAACGTACACTCTACGCTAAATCTGAATTTCACGTGAAATGTGAATGTGAAAGACAGCGAGGCTATATGCGTGTAAGTCCTGGCACTTAATTTTAAGTAGGGATGGGTATGGTTTGGTATTTTTCTGACACCGGTGCTAAAATGGTACTTTTAAAGCAAACCAATACTTTTTTAATTAATATTTAAAGCAGATTTAAAGTGTTTTCAAGCAGTGCATTCCAAACCATGTTAGTGAAGGTGTGTGCGGTGTAGTGTTAATTTTGACAGCTATTCTTTAATTTAGTCTTAGCCTTAGTCCTGTGTCAAATGTCCTTGTCAGTTTTTCTCATATTTAGTCAACCTCATCCTGTTTTTATTTTGTCAAGTTTTAGTCAACTAAAAGTCTTTTAATTTAGTCTCATCTTAGTCAAAGAAAACTGTTACTATTTTAGTCTACGAAAACTGTTGACATTATAGTCTAGTCTGGAAATCAGTTTTATTTGTGCGGTGCCAGTTTCGAAGCACCGGTGGGCGGATATTTCACTAATTCTGCGTTGCAATTCGGTACCGGTAGTAAAGGAACCTGTACCATACTATTCCATAACTTTTCATATTTCCTGTATATCATACTCCCTAGTTGCGCACGCACACACACACACACACACACACACACACACACACACACACACACACACACACACACACACACCTGTTGTATGTCTAGGCTGGTGATGTCCAGGTGGACTATGCAGTTCTCCAGGCTGTCCATCATGCCGTTGCTATGGTAATGAGCCAGCAGGTCCCTCATGATTGGTGTGGTCAGGTGACCCAGGCGCTCGGCAACGATGTACGACTCCAGTGACTCCAGGAAGACCCCCTTAGCAACCACGTTCTCCACAAGCCGTCCGTACAGCTGGTTAAACAGCAGGTCACTGCACACACACACACACACACACACACAAACACACACACACACACACACACACACACACACACACACACACACACACACACACACACACACACACACACACACACACACACACACACACACACACACACACACACACACACACACACACACACACGGTCAGTGTTACGGTACCATACTTGCAAACAGTCAGGATTTTCGTGGGAACCTCCCTTTTTTAACCCTTTCTCCTGCTGTGCTCCTGATTGGTAATTTCCCCCGATCATCATAAATCATATCATATCTTAGATTTCATAGTGATACAAATCAAATTGTTTAATGTCTTTCAGAGGCTGCAGCAGGCTTAGGGCTAATGTACTGTACACCGCCTCCGGAACAGATGCGGTACGGCTGCAAACAGACCCACACTCATGTCATCTGTCAGACGTATGCAGGATCCGACAAAGATAGAACAGGTGCGTCATTTTTCCTTACCGCATGTGTCCCATCCATTGTGACGAACCATGTCATGTTAGCTTGTGGGGAACTGAAGGGGGCTAAACAGCACTCCAAATGTAGGCTAGATGTAATGTAGCAGACACCCTGTCATCATTCAAACACGCCCTCAAAACCCACCTTTTCACCCTTGCTTTCAACCCATGAACTCCTTTCCTCTCTCACCTTTTATTTATTTTCTTCTCTATTCTTAAGTTATTGTATTGTATTGTTTTGTATTGTGAAGCATCTTTGAGCACTTGGAAAAGCACTATATAAATCCGATGTATTATTATTATTATTAGATTTGAGCAATGGTGCATTTGCCGACCCCCCTGAAAATCTCCTTCTTTTACACAGCCTAATGTTGGCAGGTATGAGTGTGACAATTTAATTTATTAATGTATTATTAAATACTACTTAGCTCGGTTAGCTGGTTATCCCACAACTGACCAAATTAACCAAACCTTCATCAAACGTGTGTGTGTGTGTGTGTGTGTGTGTGTGTGTGTGTGTGTGTGTGTGTGTGTGTGAGAGAGAGAGAGAGTGAGTGAGTGAGTGAGTGAGTGAGTACTAGTCTATTTCACTAACATCCTCTGCAGCAGGAGACAGTAATCCACCAGCACAGGCACCACATCCTAGAAAGACAGAGAGAGAGACAGAGACAGAAAAACAGACAGAGAAGGACACTGAATTTGGGTAACAAAAATCTTCATCTTCAAAAATCTTCAAAATGGGCTAGCTGAGGAAAAGGGGTAGAATAGAGGTTAATCAGATTAAAGGCAATTACAGTACAATTGACCTATCGCTAAGCCCCACCCCTCGTGCTCACTTGGACAAACACAGGGCAGGCTGACTAGAATAATGGCAGCCGTCACTGTCAAAGTTACATCCCAAGACGCTCTTCACAACTTTTTGAGGCCTGATATCGTCTAGAAGCCATCAGAAAGTACTTCACTATGCCATAGAGGGCGATGTACAACATTTAAAGCTATCGATAAAAAGAAATGCCATACGTGCATGCCTGGAAACGGCTTTAGCGAATCTTTAATCAAACGTTTTAACGGAGGAAGACAGCGGGCGGGGATAACAGGCGACTCACATCCAGAATTGACATTCACTTAGAGTAACCTCTCCGTGGATTATATAGCCTATATGCCGAATTGAAGAGCCGGCGCCTGGTAATCTATTTCATGTACGCTAGCTCTGTATAATCAAGAAACGTTAAATAGTGTAGATGTTTTTCATAGCGAGACAACGGCACGCACGCATGGGTGGTGGTGTAGCAGATCAGCAGAGGCATAGCTTACAGCTTTTAACATCATGTTTTCCTCCTGGATCTTTTCTCTTTAGACTACCTCACATTTATTTGGAGAACGAGATTAATTCCCTCGTTTTAGGGTTTGACTGGTGTCTGGCGATGTTATAATCACATCAATCAATGTGCCTCCTCTTCACTAGTCTCGCTGGCCAGCCTCTCCTCTCTATCTCTTCACCAACTCCATTACGCGCATAACGTAATGACTGGAAACTCGCATAATTCAGCATTTTATTTTGCCGACTTTCTGAATACCACGATGATTTCATGATACCTTTTGGATCATGGAAGCCAAATGAGGGAGAAGACTCGTCATCTCGCTGTCACCACGATTGCAGATTTAACTCCAAAACAGCAGCATTGTGGATGTGAGTGGATCTACGTTTACTAGTTTAATATTATCAATTGCCTGGCCTCCCAGGATAACTCGTAATGTTGCATTTACCCCCAAGCACATTACATCGTTTGACCATTTTTTCAACTTATGAATGTATAATGCGTTTTCTGGTGCTTCTCTATGGAACTCTAAGCTGAGAATGTCCAAGTGTATTGTAGAGCTGCACGCGCTGTGATTGCATTGCATTGGGGGCATGGCTTAGCGCGATAGGTCAATTGTGATCGGACTCGTGATCTGAGCAACACATGGCGACAAGACACCAAGCGCATGTGTCAGCTCACCTGGAAGTGTTGCTCCATCACCTGGATCTTGCCTTGTTCTGGACACTTCTTCAAAGAGCGCTCTGCAAACTGGAAAAGGATCTCTACCATCTGAGCACACACACACACACACACACACACACACACACACACACACACACACACACACACACACACACACACACACACACAGTCACACACACACAGATAATAGTAGAGTGGTGAGAGAGACTCAGGAATCAGTTAATCGAAGAGCAGGAAGAAGTTGACGTTGGAGAAAGTTGAGTTTTCTCTTCCTACCTTGTCAGCCACCACTCCTTTCCTCTTGACTGGGTCTCCAAACAGACCTGGTGGAGACAGTCACACACTGTTATTATTGTGGTAACTTTATATACGATACAGTACTTTAATATCAACAACAGGCTACAGGTTTGTTGTTCCTGGTTGTATGTTGGACTGATTGATTGACAGGTTGTTGGTCCTGGTTGTACGTTGTACCCACCAAGCACAGCCTTGGCAGTTCCCTCATGAAAGGACCAGGCTAGAGAGAGAGCCTCAACAAAACGCTCCTGTTTCAACAGACAGTCTACACGCTGGAAGGGGAGAGAGACAGAGAGAGAGAGGGGGGGAGAGAGAGAGAGAGAGAGTCTTGACTTGGAGTCTAATGATATCTGTTGTTTAAAGGAGGACGTTGCAGATGTTCAACCAGCTTTGTATCATTACAATGTCAGTAGTATGAACCTTCCCTCCAACTAGCCTGCAGGCTGCACTGAGAACATCCTGCACTGAGAAGATCCCAGTTCATTCACAGGCACTTCGGTCTCCAAATGACATGTCATTGTCATTTTATGTCATTTGGAGACAGAAGTGAACAGATGTTCTGCTCGAGGGCGGCTGTTCGAACTACAGATTGTTTTTTTGTTTTTTTTCTGTGTGCGCGCATCCACGGAGAATCGCATCGAGAGCCTCACTCCTATAAAGCTGTGTTCACACCGAGATATTTATTTTTCGCTCTGTCACTTGATTCAACCCTTTGGAATCGCTGTCGCTCTGTTTAAATCGCTCATCAACAGGCACACGAATTGACGGACATGTGGGGGCTATAACCTTACGCAATGTCATGATATTTGTCCACTACGAGCCACCGTCATTGTTTACAAGCTAAAGCCTATCAGCGTGCTCCTAATGCGAGCTCCATACCGGTAGGACAGACTTCACTTCATGTCAGCTGTCAGCCTGTCAATGCGGTTTGTTGCCACACAATAAACCAGCGGTTTGTTCCAAGCCAGTGTGATCCTTGACTCACTCTCACACGGCAGCCAATCAGTGTTGAACAGCGAGCGACTGATGCCAGCGTATTTTCGCTCGAGTTGGGATATTTCATCTCGGGCGACGAGCGTATTTTCTCCCTATCGCTCTGTCTCTGTCGCTCGGACGCCCAGCAATTTTTCTCCCAGGCGAATATACGCTCAATCGCTCGTTTGCATTGACTTTGTATGTAAACTCAATGCCAGCGAAAAACTTTAATAGGTCGGTGTGAACGCAGCTTAATTCACAACACCAGGGTTATATTCATAACCTTAAGTTAATGACCAACTATAGAGACAGTCCGCATGTCTGGGAACGCCCACAATAGACGCTGGGTTAGCTGGCTCAGCCTTGCTGGGGGCGGGGTCAGGGTGGGGTAAATTCCCCCGTAAAAGCAAAGTTAGAATTTAGCTGATAGCCCAGCCCAGGCAGGCATGATCAGGGATTTAACCACCGCAGTAAACGCACATCTGAGCAGACGTCTTGTGTTCTGCTCTAGAACCCCCAAACATGTAGTTTAGAGCTGCAGCACCGTCTTTTGGTGAGTCAGCTCATGAGATATATCGCCGGTTTTACCCCACTCGCACGCCAGCCGTTTAACATTTTGTGGACGTTCCCAGACATGCGGACTGTGGTGGCGTGGCAGAGTTTCTGCAGGCAGATGAACGGGGATTTCCTCAGTGCAGGAAACATGGAGGGAAGGTAAACGCTGTTCATCTGCACATGTTACCGGCAACATTGTAATCATACAAAGCCCTCCTTTAAGTGTCGGTTACTAGAGCAGGTCTACTGATATACTGTAAATGAGACAATCTCCAGTTTATCACACCTCATCTCTCTGCTACACACACACACACACACACACACACACGTCACTCACACACGTCACTCACTGACACACACACACACACACACACACACACACACCTCATCTCTCTGCTACACACACACACACACCTCATCTCTCTGCCACACACACACACACGTCACACACGTCACTCACACACACACCTCATCTCTCTGCTACACACACACACATCTCATCTCTCTGCTACACACACACACGTATGTCACTTAACGCTGATGGTAAAAGCATCAGCGTTATATATATATATATATATATATATTCACAGATCACAAACAAGGAAACATTTTAAATATAGGGAGATGTGAGGTGGTGAATAGAGCTTGCCTACAGTATGAGGCACAGCAAGAAAAATGTCATAGCAAATCATAAAACAAGTTTAACAATAATGGTAATAGCAATACAGGTTGTTCTGTAGAGCATGCTACAAGACAATAGAATAATATCATTTATTGACATGAACTTCAATAAACTGACAAGCTAAGTCACTGCAAAGTATGCGGTGATCTAAAAATATGATTCTAGTCATTAAACTGGTGGTGATTTTCCCGCTGATAGAGACAATGAACAGCTTTTCAACTACGGTATTAATGGTGAGCTTATCTGCAAATCTGTCGCTGGAATGTTTCATCATTTCTTTTCGTCTTTCACCTGTGCTTGACGGACACAGTTCTAAAGTACTGCCATCTGAGTGGAATATGCTTCTGAATACATTTTGAATTCATGTGTTCATGTCATAGCAGTCTGTAGCTACGTGGCTGTAGCTACATGGAGTGCACAACATTTCAGGAACATCTTGCTAATACCGACTTGCACTCGTACAGAGACCACGTCTCAAATGACGCCTTTCTCCTCCCCTTCACGACTCGTGTGGTGAAATCGATGAGATTATAGCGTTCAGCTGGAATTTCTTGGTTCATTGTGGATATTTTATAGAAAAGAACCGATGTTCCTAGTATTTTGTATGCTCAGTGTCCATTGCTACAGCACCCTTACTATGAAGGAGTATACTAGGCATATACACATTTCCTTTTCCCTGAAGACCTGCATGCAAGACACGAGGTAGAACTTCACCTTATTTGATATCCTCTGTGTGTAGAGTAAACGAAAACAATATGAGACCTACCTCTCTCCAGTTCCTCAGAGTCATAATGTGAGCAGACTGCAAGACAAGAGAATACCACAGCACTTTTAGAGAGAAAGAAACACACACGCACAGAATCGATTTCAACAAACGCGCAGAACTGCAGCGCGCGGCGCTCCAGCCAGCAGTTGAGGCATTACTTATGGAACAACACAGAACAGAAAATACATCTGATTAGACCTGATCTAATACTGACACACATCTGTGTTTCCTGTCAAAACCACAAGCCCTGACTTCCACAGAGCTCAACAAGATGGCCTGGTTTCACTTGTAAGGTTAAACAGGTTTCCACTGCAGGTTTGAACAGCACAGCACTAGCCTGGTTTCAACCCTAACAGTGGGGACAGGGCGGGCCTGCTTTGGTGTCCCTTGACACATTATTATTGCTGTCACCAAATTTCCAACAAGTGGCATTAGGTGCATCCTATTGCCAACAGACATTGCATGGACCCCATTTCCACCTGATATTAAAATGTGATCTATATCTGGATATCTTATCTAGATCATTTCCACCTGATATTAAAATGTGATCTATATCTGGATATCTTATCTAGATAATTTCCACCTGATATTAAAATGTGATCTATATCTGGATATCTTATCTAGATCATTTCCACCTGATATTAAAATGTGATCTATATCTGGATATCTTATCTAGATAATTTCCACCTGATATTCAAATGTGATCTATATCTGGATATCTTATCTAGATCATTTCCACCTGATATTCAAATGTGATCTATATCTGGATATCTTATCTAGATCATTTCCACCTGATATTCAAATGTGATCTATATCTGGATATCTTATCTAGATCATTTCCACCTGATATTCAAATGTGATCTATATCTGGATATCTTATCTAGATCATTTCCACCTGATATTCAAATGTGATCTATATCTGGATATCTTATCTAGATCATTTCCACCCGATATTAAAATGTGATCTATATCTGGATATCTAGATAAGGAACACGCATGTTAAAGGAGAATTTCGTTTTTTTTTAACCTGGAGCCATTTCCTGGCATTAATTATGATTTGGCCACTCACCTAGCGATGTCTGCAGCGTTTCTGGGCGTCCTAGCGTTGTTTTGAGATCAATATCGTCCAAGTCAGTCGTAAAATGGAGTTGATTTGGGGCCAAGTGGTAGCCTGTATTTCCTGCATCTAAATAGCTATTTTTCTTCCCGTTTTCGCCACATATCGCCGTAATCTGATCCGTCAACATCCAGCCGAGTGTTATTTCACCCCAGGCTGTTTCCTGGAGTGCACAGGGATCAAATTACCTCAAACGTGATCTAGGTCACCAAGTCTCGTGAAGTCCCGCGATACTTTCCTGTCGACTGGCCAAATACAGGCAGGACGCTTTGCGGTCGTGGTTTTAGCGTAACCTATGTGGGGTTTGGCGTAACCTATGTGGGATTCGAAATAACGAAGGTTATGCCAAACCCCACATAGGTTACGCCAAACCCCACATAGGTTACGCTAAAACCACGACCGCAAAGCGTCCTGCCTGTATTTGGCCAGTCGACAGGAAAGTATCGCGGGACTTCACGAGACTTGGTGACCTAGATCACGTTTGAGGTAATTTGATCCCTGTGCACTCCAGGAAACAGCCTGGGGTGAAATAACACTCGGCTGGATGTTGACGGATCAGATTACGGCGATATTTGGCGAAAAAGGGAAGAAAAATAGCTATTTAGATGCAGGAAATACAGGCTCACACTTGGCCCCAAATCAACTCCACTTTACGACTGACTTGGAAGCTATTGATATCAAAACAACGCTAGGACGCCCAGATACGCCGCGGGGATCGCCTGGTGAGTGGACAAATCATAATTAATGGCAGGAGATGGCTCCAGGTTCGAAAAAACCGAAATTCTCCTTTAATACCTACAGGATGCATGATGGAAAGCATGCAGCCTGTGTCAGGCAGGTGGAAATGCAATCTTTACAGTGTGTTCACATTAGTGACAAAAGTACAGCCCACGCGGTACAAATGTGTTAAGAGTTCTCAACGGGCCTGAAAATTCAAACCTGACCCGACCCGACCCCAGTAAGTTGAACCCAGAGGGTCCTGGGCTCAGGCTGAAATGGAAAACTCTAAGCTGTGTGTGCTGTGGCTGTGTGAGTGAGAGAGAACAAAGAGACTCTATCCTACTGTAAATACATACGCATACTGTACATTCTTTTTTGGGCAGCCCGAGCCCGACCCAACCCGACCAATTGTTGGGTCGAACCTGGCCCAAACCCGTCGGGCCGGGTTGGGTCCCGTCAGAAAGTGAGAACTGCGGGTACAAACGCCATTGCTTTGGGTACAAAGTAGACAATGCTGTGTGCACCAACGTCATCACTATGACTACAAACATGGCCACCGCTGGTAGAAATGTCACCTCCGGTAGTAGACATGTCATCATGGCTGTGGGTCAAAATGTCCCGGCTGTGGGTCGAAACGTTGCCACTGTGCCACTGTGCGGGTACAAGCATCATCACCGTGATCTGTCCATGTTGATTTAGCCTGCCTAGGCCTACCCTGGTAACACAACTACTCGGAATACACACCCACACACTGTGGGCAGGAACCACACCGATGCGTGATGTCACTTCCTGTTCCTGACCTAACTGACAATTTCACACACACACACCAGTGTTTTCTACGCTTTGTTCCACAGTGGAACATTTTCACATCTCAGCCCTTCAATGAAACAAGTCAAGAGTAAAGGACAGCTATGTAAGCAGGCAGTGTAGAAATAGACGTGAACAATATACACACACAAAAAGTACCTTGGTGCCCAGGTAGACAACCTGTCCTGCGTAGCTGGAGACTGATTGGTAGCAGGCCTTTTCTCCTACTAAAGCCTGGAACACACACACACACTGTTAGAGACACACACACACACACACACACGCACACACACACACACACACACACACACACACACATACACCAAAGAGATAACACACACCTATGTATCCACATACACAAACACAGACAGACAGAAAGACACACACACACACACACACACACACACAAACAAACAAACATACACTATCTTGAAGGCAGGGGGTTGGGTAATCAGTGGTTGGAACCCTGCATTCTGATTGGATCGTGCACAATCCCTTAGAAGAGACAGTCTCCACCCCGCACTGATCCACACAGATCATAGCTGGTAAGTTGGTCTGATCCACACTGATCATAGCTGGTAAGTTGGTCTGATCCACACTGATCATAGCTGGGACCCAATTAAAATGTGTGTGGGGAATGAGACTGGGTCCTCAGGGGAAGAAATCACAAGTGATAATCACCCACTTTTGGTGACCCTAACCCTAGTTTAACCTCTCACTCAGCCCTGACCTTAGTGACCCCTAAACCCTAACCTGGACCCTGAAACTGTACATACCTTGCCCAGAACCTAGCTCTGGCGTGTTGTTTAGCCCTGTCCATTAACAGCACTCAGTAGCTTTCATAATCCAAAACTTTGTTTCTAAAACGAGTAAAATGCCCCCGCCCCATGTCCCGACACTAATGCTAAACGTTTCTCTTGAGTTGAGTCCACGAGCCAAATCTTTGCCTTGATATTGTCAACTTTAGTCTGCTATTGTGGCAAGCATTTATCACGTTAGGATAAATAGTTTTTACATTTTGTTCTAAATGTAACTGGGGAAATATCTCTATATTTATTGGCGCTGAAATTAGCCTAAAGAAATGCCAAATGTTGGAATGCCTTGGTGAAACTCATGTACACTGTTGGTTGCAAGTTGTCCATCTAGCTTCCTACCTAGCTACAGTACCTCCTGGATTCAACAAGGAATTCTAATGCTAACATGCCCTTTGCAATTTAAGCACAAGTCCCTGGTGAAGCAAGGTAATAATGTAAAATCAAAAATGGCAAGGTTGAACCATTGCTTCCTACATATAACTTCTAAACTGTCTTCTTCCTTTCAGCAATGGCCTGGCGCTAACCCCAACCACAAGCCCCCGAACTTCTAACCTCAACGTTCTGATCCAGAACACCTAAACTTCCCGTGTGGCCTTCACACTGAACTCTGAGCCTAACCTTGGAAAGCTGAGCCTAACCATGAACTCTGTCCACAGGTCCTCTCCCTCTTCATCTAATCCCTCACCAGAGCCTGGGAGACGTTCCCCCCCGTGGCCAGCGATTTAAAGTGACGGCTGTTATAGACCAGTTGCACCTGGTCCAGGTCCAGAGTCTCCAGGACCTCCTGACTGGGCCGGTCCACAACCTGCAGCTTCTCATGGCTGTCCACCAGGACCAGGGTACGACTGTTAATCCACTAAAAGACACACAGAACAAGCAGGAGAGCGAAGGGAACAGTTCATTTGCTTTGCACACATTGAGGACACACCTTTAGAGCTGGGCTTCTCAAACTCCAGTCCAGACTAACTACAAATCAACCCAGACCGGACCTTGTGTCACATTAGTGTCCGACGCATTGTGACTGAACGTGCGTTTAGTCGTGTGAGTGCATGTAGTGCACACTGCAGAGTGCACCTTAACCATCCTTGATTTTTACTTTCACAGAGCCACTTGTGAATGTGTGAATGTGTGTGTGTGTGTGTGTGTGTGTGTGTGTGTGTGTGTGTGTGTGTGTGTGTGTGTCGAACACCTGTCAGCTCAAAATGCCACTCTGTTCCTTGACCTTTGAACTTGTGTAAAATACACAAGTGGACCTTTAATAAAAATTTTAAAAAAAGTCTGAATAACCCTGGCTTTACATCATAATCATGTTGGGATTCGGTATTATACTATAGTATTCCTATATTCCTATAATATTCCTATAGTATTCCTATAATATTCAAGTACTCCTACAAGTGTCTGTAACGCCCGGGGTTGAGGATCGTGATAGGGACCATTTTTCCTGGAGAGGTTTGAGAAGTGCCGGGTGCCATCATGGGGTTTTCTTCACAAAACCTCTGCCATGGCCTCGGCCAAAAGAAGTATCTGCTCTATTGAACTTGGGTGAAGCTGAAGATCCAGGTACTATGGCAGACAGAGGGGATGATGGAACTGAGGTGCATAGAACAGACTTCTGGGGAGACCACGTCTTATCACCTGCATTGAGGGTTGGAGTTCCAATCTTCCTTAGAGAGAAAAAAAATAGACCAGCCGCACAAAACTAGAGTGGTCAGCAGCTTCTCGTGATTCATTATTTCTTTATTTGATTTATTTGTTTATTTATACTGGACGCACTGTGCTGCACACATTCTGCGGCAGCTGTGTCGCGCAACATCCATGTCCCGTGTATTTCCGCCGGTAGACCTGCTTGTTTTGGGATAATTATAATGAAGTTTACCATCTGAAAGCTGAGCTGAACAACAACAGTATTTTCAACTGGTATCTTCTGAGGTAGGACTTGAACGTATCATGATCATGTACTCACACTGAGGCTGATGATGTCACAGCTGAGGTGGAGCTGTCTCTGCTTGATGACATGGATGGTCCCTGTCTCCTCCTTCTTCACCTGGGTACAGAGCAGTGGACAGGTTACATTTAGAAGGTCCAAACACTTTATTATAGACATAATCCCTCATTTGTGTGTGTATCCCTTTAAGACCACGAACCGTCTTAAAGGGATACACACACAAATGCTGCATCAGGTATCAATGGGTTAAGAGGAAGTGAAATAAGAAACAGAGGAAGTTGAGTGCATACTGCCTACCAAGAGGAAGTGTATGGTATCTCCTCTGCAGAAGGCCAGGATGGGGTTAACCGTCTTCTGGACAGGAACAAACTGCCAGGCCAGCTGAGGAACACTGGACGGGTCCGACTGGGGAGAATCAGCACAGCTGCTCACTAACTGAGGTGAAGCTTTCAACCAAAAATGAAGGCCGTTACAACGGCAGATAATAACAGGACACAGCAGAATTGTCTACTGCGATACTGTCCTGCCAAAAATATTGCGATACAAGATATTATCGCAGGGGATAATATTGAATATCGGCCAAAACCTAGCGCTTAATCCATTTTCAATTTGGCAAAATTGTGGAATGCCCATTTTAATTATTTTTTGGTGGCCTGGAACCTCAATAGTGATAATTTTGAGAATTAAATTCACAGCCTATGTAAATTGATGAGGTTTAATCCTGTACTTGCATTACATTACCTCATTTAGCAGACATTTTTATCCAAAGCTAATTACAATAGTACATTTTGTCAAAGGTAGTGAAATCAACTGAGTCCAAGAAATGGTGCGCTCAACTCTTGTCTTTAAATCCTTAGGGTGCCGGCCCAGTAGAACATGAAGGTGATGGGAGTCTATAGTCAATAGACCACGGTAGCACTCACAAGTAGATTCACACAAAGTTTATTCTGCACAGCAGCAACAAGACAGAGACAAACGTTTCAGCCGTAGGCTATCCTCAGTGTCCTATATATAAGGAGGCAGAGCCAGGGCATGCAGCAGCAGGCACAGATTAGCAATTATGCAAATCTATGTAAGATTATAAACATTGTAAAAATACAATATACGAAACAGTACAATACATAACGTGGAGAATGAAAACTATGAATCAGTAACCCGAAGACCGGCTGGGGAAACAGTCTACACAGAGAAATACATAAAAGAGTACATCTGATAGAAGCGGGTATAACCTGAAATTGCAGCATTCACAATACTCCACATGAGGGCATTATGTACAGGTAAGACTGTGGGTGGGTGGAGACCACAGATGGCCCTATGGTAATAGATGAAATGGAGTAGAGAATACTTGAGTAGGAATACAAAAATAAACAACCAATTGAAAAGTAATAAAGTTAAAAGGTACCAATACATATAGGCAATTCAATTATAGAAAACTATAAGAAACAGGACAAAAGCAGTTCTTCATTCAAACCCCTAGGGTGTTCATCAACTGTGTGAAATCAGTGAAATCAACTGTGCATCACAGTCTTCATCAGGCATCAGCTAAGACTTTTCTAACATAGGCTGAGGAAATGTTTTTGTATTTCTTTGTTTTGTTTTTGTTTTTTTGGATTTAAACTTTTGTTTACTTTAATGGATCTTTTTCTGCTGTATAAGCTATAACTCTTTTCTTGGTATGTATGTTTTTGTCTTTTTCCCTTTCCTGTGTCTGAGCTGTTTGTTTTGTTCATGTGTTGTTGGAATGAAAATGAAAAATGTATAATAAAAAAAAAAAAAAAAATACAAACTTTTTTAAAGGAATAAGTAGCGTTTGTTGAAAGTTGTTTTAAAAGGGAATAAGTAGTAGTTGTTTTTTTCTATTTTCTCCAATCTACTTAGTACAAGCTTCACTTGTACAAGTTGTAAAGCTGTCATTCACACTTACTTACTACTATTTGCTGCTGCAACAACCCAATACAATATATAATCAAAACAAATTTCAAAAAAAGGCTGAACCAAGGCACTCTTCAAATACTTAAAAATGCTTGAACATAAAGGCTAAAGGTCCTTGCAGACAGAGTCCAAATTGTTCGCTGCGTTTTTTTAATCCGTCATCCGGGAAAAAAACGTCACGCACAGATACCTTGCCCACTGAGTCCGATGCGTTAATTATCCAATATTCGTTGCGAAGATTCGCAACGAAAAGAAAACTACCGCGATCCTATTGATCCACAACTGGCAGTGTGTAGTGTGGCTCTCTGTCTCTCACCTCCCCCCCCCCCCCCCCCTTCCCCATACACACACACACACACACACACCGCGTCCCGCATTCCAAGCTGGTCTGCAATCACCCGGCACATTCTGTCTTTTAATTCCGAATCTCTGTATTCCTGCTTTGCCATAAAATGCTTTGTGCTGGGAGACGAACTGAATTAACTTCTCAGATGCCATTTTTCATTGTGAATAGCAACACTACGGCAGCTCTGGGTGGTCAAACACCTGTCAAAACGATTTCATGGATGCGGAAAAACGCAGAAAATCGAACCTCGTCCGAAAACTTAAATGACGGACGTAATTGTCGGACTCTGTGTGTCAATGATGATTGACACAAATGAGGTCGTATTTTTATTTTTTTCGTGCGTCAATTTCGGACGAAAAAACGGACTCTATGTGCAAGGACCTTTAGTCCATTACTGGACAGATTAAAAAGCCAACATGTTTCGGCACACGGCCTTTCATCAGCGCAGTAATTTGCACTATTTTCTGCTGCAACAACCCAATACAATATATAATTCATTACATTTTCCTCTTATCTCTTAACCGCACATGTAAATTAGCTGCCCAATCCAATATGAAAATACAGTGCAGAATTAAGGACAAACAAATAAAAAGCCTTAAACAGTAGGGCTAACACAAAACAGACGGAGGTGGTCAGAGAGGAGGACTGACCTTGCCGTAGGGGAAAGTCATCCAGACCTTCAGGGAGGGCTTCAGTCCAATCACCAGAATCTGGAACCAAGAAAGCATCACATATGACATTTCTTGAGAGAATAGGAGGGTGTTTAACATCTGAACAAGTGTGTGTGTGTGTGTGTGTGTGTGTGTGTGTGTGTGTGTGTGTGTGTGTGTGCGTGCGCGCGCACCTTGGTGAGTGAACCCATAGCTAACAGAGAGTAGTGTGTGATGGGATGGTCTCTGAGGTCTGGAGGACTGTGTAGCGGCTCGATACAGCAAACCTCCCCTTTAGACCCGCTGAAGAGACAGCGAGAGTCACACGATCGCATCCCCATCACCCTCCTAGACAGGCAGAGAGACAGATACAGATACAAGAGTGAAACAGGTTTAAAGGTGCTAGTTATATATATGTATATGTATGTATATATATATATATGACGCGTGTATGCGTCATCAGGTTCACTCAGGAGTGAACCTGATGACGCATACACGCGAAACGCGTTGTTCACTGAATAAATCTCAGTAAGTCAATTTAAGTGTGCGGTGGTTATTTTCTTCAATTTATGTTTCATGTTCCTGCAAACCGACCAGCACCTGATCACACTGGCTGTGCGTGAGGATTCCTTTTTGCTATATATATATATATATATATATATATATATATATATATATATATATGGTCCGTTTACAGTTTTCGGATATACTACTTATTTTGTAATGATTGATTGATTTTCTGGTTGAAAATTGTTGGTGTTCCTTTAATTGTTATTTGTATCTGTTGCCTGTTGCTCGTTTCTAATTTTCTTGTTTTCTGTTCACTTCTACTGTAAGCGTCTTTGGGTCATTGAAAAGCGCTGTATAAAGTAAATGAATTATTATGATTCATAATGCCGTTTGCAATGTGGCTCTACAGAGACACTGAAGAAGACGACCAACTGCACACTGAATTCAATCAGTGAATGCATATGAATTTACCTAAAAGCCAGCTCAAATACTGATCCACCACTGTCGTTGCATACTGCGAGAGTCGGGTCATCTGTGAACTAGAGGGAGAGAACACCACACAGACAGATGAGAAATAGGTGCTACATCATGTGACTCATACAACAGTGACCAGTGATGAAGTGAAAGTGTGGAAACATTTTCTACAATTCTTCAATCTCACTGAAATGCTTTCGGGTCCTAGCCCATAGTTGAAGCAACACTGAATGACGCAATCTTAAGCCCCTCCCCCCATATACTTATATGCAGACTAGCATTACCAGGACAGGACATCGCTGATGGTCAGAGTAGGTGGCTGGAGGTGTGTGTGTGTGGGGGGGGGGGGGGGTCACTAGTCGACACTGCATCGTTGTAGACTCTTAGACTCATGATATGACATGGTCATGATATTGACTTGACCAGGCCGAAACGTTGTCTGTCAAATTCATTTTAAATCTTTGCACCTCACTGAGAGTCCATGGTGTGTGTTTTCTTTAGTTTGACTACTAACACGCAGTCGTCATGAATGCCCCAGTAGTATAGTGTGTGGTACCTTCACGTGCAGTATAGCTGTTCCTGGAGGGTGGGCATCAGTGATAGTTCTGAGGAGCTTCCCATTGGCTAGATCCCACATGGTAATCTAACCAAACAAACACAAGGACATCGAAAGACCTGTCCTTTAGCAAAGCCACAGAGAAGGCGAGAGCAGTCATGGTGTGTGTGAGCCTCTCTGTGAGAGTGTATGTATACCTACCTGTCCTTTAGCAAAGCCACAGAGAAGGCGAGAGCAGTCATGGTTGATGGTGAGGGCGGAGACAGCTCCGTACTCCGCCCCCGTCGCCGTGGTTCCCAGACAGAGCCGCAGAGCCTGATTAGCGTCTGGAGAGCAGGATGAGGAAGATAAGGAGGACAGAAGTCAAACTGAAGTGGAGATATAGACTTATATTATATTTAGAACACGGCTCTCTTGAATACTCGATTCTGATTGGTCAATCAACAAGATTCACCGGTCATTATTTCTCGACAACCGACCGCTGCTCTGCCACACCTGGATTAATCAGTTGATAAGAGCCTTTTGTCAGCAAGACACTACTAATTAGGCCAACCAGTTGCAGCTGTGGTGTCTTGTGTGCCAATTATGAATGAAACCGCTTTGTCGTTGAAAACGCTATTAAAAAATCTATTTGAATAATTATTTTTGTCAGATTATTGAATGATTTAGTTGTAGGCCGTGTTCTAAGCGGGATAATGGATAGTGAGCCGGTGATTACTGGAAATAATGACCTTCAGGTGAATGATTAAGCCCTCCGCTGCGCGTCGGGCTCAATATCACCTGTCGGTCATTATTCCGCCAGTAATCACCGGCTCACTATCCATTATCCCTTACATATAGACTTACTGGAAGGTGGTGGAGGCATAATGCTATATAATATATAATATATATAATGCTATAATGTCGTCTATGTTTCTACAATTGAAATATCTGACGCATTCCGTGTTTTTCTAATCCTCCATCACACGCAATGAACAGGTAGAATCAAAGAACACATCAACACCAAAAATACACAACACATTCTTGCACCAAATAAATATGAACTGCAAAAAAAGCAACAAAACACTCCATACCGCAAAAACAAATAAATAGCCTTTATAAATAAACAAATAAATAAACAAACAAACAGCAAAGCATGCACCAAAGCAGCCTGGTCAAAATCAGAGTGACATGACTGTAGAAGGTCTAACAGCATGGGGAGCAACACATGAAGCATGCATGACCTTCTGGCAGAGACGTCCGTACCTTTTCCTGCACAGACATCATTAGGATAGCAATGCAAAGAGACAAGATGTGTCAGCCCTGCAGACACCTCCGCCCCAATCAACCAGCCTACAGTACACCCAAGTGTGAGGCTAACCCTATCAGACTCAATCAACCAGCCTACAGTACACCCAAGTGTGAGGCCAACCCTATCAGACTCAATCAACCAGCCTACAGTACACCCAAGTGTGAGGCTAACCCTATCAGACTCAATCAACCAGCCTACAGTACACCCAAGTGTGAGACTAACCCTATCAGACTCAATCAACCAGCCTACAGTACACCCAAGTGTGAGACTAACCCTATCAGACTCAATCAACCAGCCTACAGTACACCCAAGTGTGAGACCAACCCTATCAGACTCAATCAACCAGCCTACAGTACACCCAAGTGTGAGGCTAACCCTATCAGACTCAATCAACCAGCCTACAGTACACCCAAGCGTGAGGCTAACCCTATCAGACTCAATCAACCAGCCTACAGTACACCCAAGTGTAGGCTAAAGGTCCTTACACATCGGGAGCGTTTTTTTTTCGTGCGATTAATTCGCACGTCAATAATATTTTCCGAACCTATATCAGTCAATGCAACCGTGCATACCAACGGCGAAGTTTCGCTGAGCGTTATTGCGGTGTTTATTTTTTCGAACTACGGTCGATTTTTCAGAAATTCGCTTCTGACGTGTACACATTCAAGATTCAAGATTGTCACTCCGTGGTACAAGTATCACGTGTGAAATTCTTGTGCTGTGGACTCCGTTTACAACATAGTACAAACATAACAGGGCATATGAGTGCAAAAACAACAAGAGACACAACAAGCAATAAGGCAGTAGAGTGATAAGACAAGTCAGAGACGGTGGCATATCCACTGCACATAGGTGCACATGTCATGTGCATACTTTAGACGTGCTTAAACATTTTAAATTCAACGTATATGACGTACAGGTGCTAATAGCATATTCCTTATTAAACATACAATTAAACATTAGACATACATAATGGTAGCAGCTACAGTACGGTACAGTACAGCTGCTACACTATTTGTGTATGTTAAGGAGTCTCGTGGCCTGCGGGAGAAAACTGTTCCTCAAGCGATTTGTGCGTGCTTTTGGGACTCTGTATCTCCTCCCTGAGGGTAACAGGGAGAACAGGCTGTTGTGGGGATGGTTTGTGTCTTTGATGATCTTCAGGGACCTCCTGAGGCACCGCTGGTTATACAGTTCCTGCAGTTCTGGCAGCTCACATCCTGTTACGTGCTGGGCCGCGCGTCTCACTCTTCGTAGCGCCCTGCGGTCCATGGTGGTACAGTTCCCTGTGACCCACCTGTCAATCACAGCCACATCTGTGGCTGTGATTGACAGGTGGGTCAAAACTCGCATCGCAATTTTGTGCCGTATATTCGCATCGCTCTTGATGTGTAAGGACCTTTACCCTATCAGACTCAATCAACCAGCCTACAGTACACCCAAGTGTGAGACCAACCCTATCAGACTCAATCAACCAGCCTACAGTACACCCAAGTGTGAGACCAACCCTATCAGACTCAATCAACCAGCCTACAGTACACCCAAGTGTGAGACCAACCCTATCAGACTCAATCAACCAGCCTACAGTACACCCAAGTGTGAGGCTAACCCTATCAGACTCAATCAACCAGCCTACAGTACACCCAAGTGTTAGGCCAACCCTATCAGACTCAATCAACCAGCCTACAGTACACCCAAGTGTGAGGCTAACCCTATCAGACTCAATCAACCAGCCTACAGTACACCCAAGTGTGAGGCTAACCCTATCAGACTCAATCAACCAGCCTACAGTACACCCAAGTGTGAGGCTAACCCTATCAGACTCAATCAACCAGCCTACATTACACCCAAGTGTGAGGCTAACCCTATCAGACTCAATCAACCTGCCTACAGTACACCCAAGTGTGAGGCCAACCCTATCAGACTCCATGGCAACACACCAGCCCAAGTCATGGTTGAGTCATGGTCATTTGGTGCTATGTATGGAAGAGTAAAGATAGGTACGTACGCTGCCCTTTTAAAGGGGAAGCTTGCAGGATTCTTTAGCTTTAGCTTGCCCTTTTAAAGCCCCTTTAAAGGGGAATTTAGATTCAGCTTGCCCTTTTAAAGCCCTTTTAAAGGGGAAGCTTGCAGGATTCTTTAGCTTCAGCTTGCCCTTTTAAAGGGGAAGCTTGCAGGATTCTTTAGCTTTAGCTTGCCCTTTTAAAGCCCTTTTAAAGGGGAATTTAGATTCAGCTTGCCCTTTTAAAGCCCTTTTAAAGGGGAATTTAGATTCAGCTTGCCCTTTTAAAGCCCTTTTAAAGGGGAATTTAGATTCAGCTTGCCCTTTTAAAGCCCTTTTAAAGGGGAAGCTTGCAGGACTCTTTAGCTTGCCGTTTTAAAGCCCTTTTAAAGGGGAAGCTTGCAGGACTCTTTAGCTTGCCATTTTAAAGCCCTTTTAAAGGGGAAGCTTGCAGGATTCTTTGGACGTTTATGTGTCTCTGAGTCATCGATCGCTGAAAGCCACAGACGACAAAGCCTTTACGATACTGTCCAAAGTTTTCAGAGTAATAATGTGTTTTTAGCTTTTACCAAGATTCCTGCTTAGTCCTAGTCTCTCTCTCTCCTTCTGTGAGTGTCTCGTTGCTTCTGGTTCTGCACAAATTTCCAATGGTAGAAATGATGGCTGGGATATGTAGTTAGAGGCCTTGCTAAATAGCCTGCGGGCAGTTCCGTTTATTTCTGTCATTTTCAACTTATACAACTCAGATGCACATGTAAATAAATAAACAAACAAAAAGTGATTAGTTTTGAAACAGTGACAAACCAAAGCAAATTGATATTGACCGAAAAGGTGTAAGCTGAAGCCTTAGCTTATTACACATTTACATCATTTGTATAGATCCCTTTAGATACACTGAAAATGAAAGAATCAATTGACCATCGCTCAAGCAACTGGACATTTCCTGAAGGAAAGAAGCATAAGAAAATGTGCAGGCAGTAGGGGAAGTAGCCTTGAACCCTGATAGCACTGTGCTGACACGGTACAGCTGACTGTCAAGCACTCTCTATTTATACTTAGCAATATTTCTTTATATTTTAGCTGATGGTCGGGAACAGTTGAGTTGTTTCGTGTTAGAGCCAAAATTATGATTTTGATTAGTGAAAAGTTGGACATTTACCAAAGATTCAGAAAACAAATTTACATTTGAGAATTTTGTCATTTATTTACATTGTCAAATATTGATGTACGGTTTCAATGAGTCACTCCTTTAGATTAACTGACAATCTAGAAATGCATTTGCCTGGATATCCAGACCTTTGAATCAGCACACTCCAGCAAGTTGAGTTTTTGATGGAAATGGTGTATTGAGTCGACAATTCAGTCTGATATCAGGCTAGAAAGGCATGGCTGGGATGGGAATCTACGTGGAGACAGCGAACACTTACCCTTCACCTGGTTATGAATATAACAATATCTCCCTCAGCAGTGCACATATACACACTGCTCTTTGTCTATTGTTTGATGTACACCCTCATTCAGCTTTATTTATACAAGGTGGGGCACACTGGGCAAGCTCTCATTTTCAGGTGTGCCATGTGAACAAGAAGAGAACATATATTATGTAATTCAATATTAATTAATATATTTTATTATTATTATTATTACTACTACTACTACTACAGTGGACTCCTCTTTTAGTGATCACCTTTGGACGGGTCAAACTGATCACATAAGCAGATGATCATTATAACCGATTTTTTTATTTTTCTTTATTTCTCATGCAGATTACATCTAATTGACATTTGTATGACATGAATACAGTACATATAAAGTAAAGGAATGCTATTGACTTTAAAAATCCATACAGTAAGTTAGGCCTCCAGCTGTTTCAAACACGGCGGTCTTGCGTAGACAGAGACACCGTCATGTCTCCACAGACAGAGATGCTGCAATCTCTCCATATACATACAGACACATGCACCGAGTGTCGCTGCTGTATCTCGTTGGCTCATTTTTGGCAGTTTGTAAGTAAAAATAATTACTGTAGTTTTAAACATTTTTTGCATTGTTGTCAGGTGGGACAAGGCCCAAAATTATCAATGCAAGCAGAGTATTGATCACTATAAGCAAATTATTTAAACAGCATGTGTATAGGAATGATTCGGGGCTACGCTTTTTGATCAATATAAGCAGTTTATAACAGTGATCACTATAAGCGGATTCCACTGTAATAATAATTTAGCCAAATGGCATTTTTATTGATAGAAGAGAATCAGATACCATTTCGGAGAGAGAGTTCCTATTTGAGAGACTGTACAGTATCTACTTTTACTTTTAAATACGAACTTTACTGTGAGAGCCAAGAATAGGAATGCAACATGAGGACGGACTAGTTGCTGCTTTATTGTGTTAACAGCTGATTATATATATATATATATATATATACCTGCTCTGTTGTTGAATCTGTTCACAGACATGTTCAGGACATTTTCATGGCTCATTCAAACACGACAAACTCGTCCAGCTGCATCTGATCTTGGCGAGTCATTTATGTTCTGGTTTTCATGGTGGTCAAGTGCCAAATAGCCCCCTAAATTAAAACTAAATAGTTAAAACAAATCGTTAAAACTAAGTGGAATATATACTATAAGCTTTAATATGAAGGCATCTTACAGCCATTTTTGTACAGGTACTTGTGTTGGGGAATTAAAAGGTCAGCTGATGTGTCATGTGGTACTGTGTGGGACTGTACTTTACAACAGGCCAAACGCATCAATATTCCTCTGAACATAAGAACTGAACCAGCCTGGTCCATTTGCTGTGGTCATCAGAACTGTTTGTTCTAATGTATACAGCGGTAACATTTTTCTTTATCAAGGCATGACAAGATTCTTGAAATCTCACTGCAAGATTGCATTCATATGGTTCCGTTTCGAAAAACAAATGTTTTTATTATTTTATTATTAACATATTATTTTATCTGCTCTCGGCATGTATGGCCTTATATTAATAAAGGATTCCAATTTGAGAAATATTCAAACAAAAGAGCTTCGGATGCAATGAGACTGATTCAGTCTGTCTGGTGTGAATCAAAAAGCCACTCTGAGCTGTTATCATCACTGGGGTTGGAGAGCAGTACATGCGATGTATTTGCTCAGGTGATGAAGGTGTGGACCTATCGGTGAAGTCTGGGAACAGTGGAGAGCAGGGAGTGGATAGCCAAGCGGCGATAAGGAGGGAGTCGGCCAGTGCCTGGAGGTCCAGATTACCTGAGTCAATAAAAACCAGCTCCTGGTCAAGGTGACTTCAGCGCCACATCGCTACAAACCACCTTGGAATTCAGACCAAGACCCTCGCAGGAGTGTCATCATCTAGACCAAAAGTCAGCATTTGAGACTATCTTCATAGTTGAATAGGTGAGTACTGCTATCTTCAACAAAATGTGTAAAACAGCAATTGAATATTCTTCTTGAGTGAAAAAACAGGTTGTTCTAGTGAGTTCTGTACTGGTGTAGGGTGACGTTATTTAGGTCCAATAGTGAGGGACAACAAATACTTTGGTGATCATTTAGATCCCACATTGATGAGGGGCAACTCTACCTTAACCAAGATAAGGCTACTGTACAAATCACTTTACGTTTAATTTAGTCCAGGAATATGATTTTCTTCAAATTCCAATTTCAAAAAACTTTTGGAAAGACAAGGCCATCGTGTATAATCTATTTAGAAACCACTGAAAATCAATGCCTTCTGTGTCCAGTGAGGGTGCAGTGGTTAACTATCACATACGCTGCTGGCCTCAGATCAGATCTTAGCAGAATGTTGCCTCAGATCAGATCTTAGCAGAATGTTGCCCCCTGTCCCACGCGTTCAACATCATGGGGTAA
Organism: Poromitra crassiceps; assembly: GCF_964638095.1. NCBI lineage: Eukaryota > Metazoa > Chordata > Actinopteri > Beryciformes > Melamphaidae > Poromitra > Poromitra crassiceps. The sequence goes on from NC_139647.1 coordinate 14,695,495, forward strand.
AGCAATGGAAACGAGTGGCAAAGACTAACGTTTATTCTGTTGAATTGATGGTTCTGTTCTGTTCTACACAGCTCCTCCAGCACCACTGTCACAATGGTACATCGCAGCTGCTCTGTTGAGATCAACAACGCCTCTGGCTGCTATAGCCTTGTCAACCCAAGGTAATGCATTTCTTTTGAGATATTTTTCCTTTGAGACAGAAATGTGTCTGCAACTGATGTGGGAGTTCTAATAGACAAGGCTATCCCTTTCCCTGTTCATCATGTATTGTACTTCATCTGCTCCGTTCTGCACATCTGGTTATGATTGTTAGTGTTGACGCTGCTGTCTTGGCCAGGTCTATTTAGGGGCGGCTGTAGCTCAGGAGGTAGAGCGGGTTGTCCACTAATCGCTTTGGATGAAAGAGGTTGGTGGTTCGATTCCCGCCTCCTCCAGTCTGTATGTCGAAGTGTCCTTGGGCAAGATACTGAACCCCAAATTGCTCCTGATGGTGTGCCAGCACCCTGCGTGGCAGCCTGCCGCCATCGGTGAATGTACTTACTGATTGTAAAGCGCTTTGGATAAAAGCGCTACATGTATATAAATGCAGGCCATTTACCATTCTATTTTGTTAAAGAGATGTGGCATCTTAAGACATTTCCTGGTTAAATAAAATAAACTTCATAACTACACACTTAATGTAAGGCCAAGGCAAGTCCAAGTGGAGTCCCAGGTGTTTGAGAGACCAGTCTCAGTCAAGTCTCAGATGGTCTGCTCTTTGAGGGACCAGTCTCAGTCAAGTCTCAGATGGTCTGCTCTTTGAGGGACCAGTCTCAGTCATGTTCTGCTCAAACCACAACATGGTACTTAAAGAAGGCGCCTTGGTCACGTGACATTTTGTTGCTTTACTCAGTAGCTTCCTTCAATCAGGAAATGGAACACCTGGCCCAATAAAAAGGTGACTTTAGGCTAATTAAAGTAAAAAGGTGATTTTAGGCTAATTATAGTAAGTACATTGTATACAAACAGACCTGACAAGACAGCAAAAAGGGCTACAGAGCAATGGAAGCAAGATAAAATTCAGCCTAAAGACAGTTTATAGTGAGCAGGTATCATCATTCATTCATTGGTTTCAATTAGGAAACTGGAATTTTAAAACACTAAAATGCTAAAACACTTGAGTAAGAATGAATACTGTATTTGGATCATAGTGTCCCTGTTATCTCGAACTACAATACAGTCATGGGATTCTGGATAAAATCATATCTAACAATAAAGATATTGTCAGATTTGGGTCAGAGAGAGGAAATCTCATCAAATTGGTCCGTAGCTATAATGTGGACTAAATAAGGGGTCGTTGAGAAACACTGATTTAGAGGATTGTAAGAAGCTCTTGTGTACCGATGTTTCTACGATCAGGGTGTTCACGGAGATGTTTGTACGATCAGGGTGTTCAGGGAGATGTTTGTTCATGACATGTGCACCTATGTGCAGTGAAAATGCCACTTTTTTTTTTTTTTTATGTTTAACTACGTCTAAAATATGCACATGACATGTGCACCTATGTGCAATGAATATGCCACTGTCTCTGACTTGTCTTATCACTCTACTGCCTTAGTGCTTGTTGTGTCTCTTGTTGTTTTTGCACTCATATGCCCTGTTATATTTATGTTGTAAACGGAGTCCACAGCACAAGAATTTCACACGTGATACTTAGTGCTACGGAGTACTACGGAGTGACAATAAAAAATCTTGAATCTTGAATCTTGCACGATCAGGGTCTTCACGGAGAGCGGCTGCTGCGAGGTGCCACTGCCGCCCATGCTGGGCCCGTGCTCCACCGGCACCGGCATGTTCAACAAGATGAGCGGCGCCGCCACCGGATCAGTGGGCGTGTTCACCTACGACCTGCTCAACCAAGAGATGAACGACTACAGCCACGTCCTGGCCGTCATGTTCTCCGTCCCCTACGACCGCAACCTCTACTCCAACTGGTTCGCGGTGGGGATCTTCGAGAGAGGCAACGACTGCGATTACAACCTGTACGACGTCATGTACAACGGGTCGGAGAGCAACTTCGCCAGAGCGAAGGCCGACGGCTCGTCCGTTTCTTATCAGGGGGATTATGCTGTTGTCAGCGCGTCCATGTCGGACAACGGCGAAGCTGTGCTGAGGATAGGTGTCAATGACATGGGCATGTACTGAGTGAAACACTGTCTATCAGACAAGTGAATCAAATCAAATCAATTATACTCATTCAAATGGAAAACATTTTGATGTGTGTCCATTTCAATAAAAGACAACCTTGGTAAACATTTTCTTGAAGTGTTGCTTATAAATCATTACAGTCGACATTATGCGTGCATGTGTTGTAATATACTGTACATTGGGCCTCATTCTGAATGAGGTCCACATGATGTGTACTTGATTTCAAACAATATACTTTTTTGTTATCAACATATCATCATCATCAGCAGTATTTCATGTGATTTTGTATGACATAAACCATTATGTAAATCATAAGAATGTATATACTGAAGATGGAAATATAATTGATATCATATTTATATTTATTTTTATTTTTACAGAGTCGTTTGAACTACTTTTTTCTAAGTAACTTTAGTTGTATCTATTTTCAGCGACAGGATGTTTAGTGACGTGAGGAAATTGACAGCAATTTCAAAATGTCACGGTATCCTGTTTGAAGCCCTGCTGTACTGTACATGCAGGGGGGGGTTACTGTAGGTTAGGTTTGGTTGAACTCACCAAACACCAGAGCCAGACCATGAGACGTTCCCACAGCGATGACCCCCGACACCGTCTGGACATGATGAAAGAGGCAAAGGCTGGAACACAATGGTCAAATGCACGTTCCATCAAAGTTCCAATCAAACTAATACTCACGATAGCAGTTGGCAGTCCAGCATCCACTTTGTCCTGAAGAAAACAGACACACAATTGATCTTTTTGTCTACGTTCAATCTCGAAGGCTTTAGGCCACTTTCAAAGAGATTTAACAACTGTGCAATTGTGGTGTTAGTATGATATCTTCAGTCTTTAATTAGCCGGTTTGTGCTCTAGATTTCCTCCAAGGTTTTAGAATAGGTCAAAGGTCACATTCAGATTCAAGATGCAAGTAAATACAAATTAACTGCAGCGCACTCTAGAGGTTGTTTGGGCTAGGAGGGACACTTCAGAGGTGTTGATGGTGGTCTAGACCAGTGGTTCTCAACCTGGGGGTCTCGAGTTTATTTCCCATGATGATTAAATCCCATACCAAAGTATAATATAAAGATATATAAAAAATATATAAACTGTATCAAACATATTTGAGTGAGTGAAATCATTGTGTGAATGTGTGCATGAAAGTCGTCTCCTCCAGCGTAGAGCGCGGGGGGGGGGGTTGAGGTTGAGAACCCCTGCTCTAGGATAGTGTGTGTGTGTGTGTCTTACAGCAGCAGAGACGATCTGAGCTGAAATGCCCTTCAGTAGGCTATGTCTGAGAACTGAACCATGGACTGTTGCATTCAAATCCACTGTCCTCTTCTTCCTACACACACACACACACACACACACACACACACACATGAAAATTGTCAAATAAAAAATACCATGCGAGTGTGGTGTGTGTGGTGGTGTGTGTGTGTGTGTGTGTGTGTGTGTGCGTATGCGTGTGTTTTTGAGGGGTTATAGTGGGGTGCGGTGTGGAAGTTAGGGTCTGTGTGTGTGTATGTCCCTGTGTGCTGTGTGCTGTGTGTGTGTGTGTGTGTGTGTGTGTGTGGCCATGCCGTTTGAGGTGCGCTGGGTCGCCACTGTCGGAGCTGGCGAGAGAGGAGGTGTCACAGGAGTGAGCGTCGATGTTCTCGGTGTTCAGCAGACACGTGTCCTCTAGCACAAATTGCTCATCCTCATCCTCTGGCTTCAGGGACACACAGGACAACAAAATAAACACACCTCAGCCAGACAGGACACTGGATGAACAGTATTACAATATAACCAGTTTATTTCAGTTCTGAGCAGTTAGCAGAATAGAAAGAAATCAACATGACCGTGTAATATTTTATGATCCGTGTTGCTGGCTGTTAAACTGCATTCAGTGCATTGTATAGTGTATTTTCTCAGCCCTCTCTTAAAGGAACACGCCAACATTTTGGGAGATTCACGTATTCGTGTACTCACCACCACACTATAAAATAATAAAACACTCGTACATTATGTACATGTTGTGACTCGTGTACTCACCACCACACTATAAAATAATAAAACACTCGTACATTATGTACATGTTGTGACTCGTGTACTCACCACCACACTATGAAATAATAAAACACTCGTACATTATGTACATGTTGTGACTCGTGTACTCACCACCACACTATGAAATCATAAAACACTCGTACATTATGTACATGTTGTGACTTGTGTACTCACCACCACACTATGAAATAATAAAACACTCCTACATTATGTACATGTTGTGACTCGTGTACTCACCACCACACTATGAAATAATAAAACACTCGTACATTATGTACATGTTGTGACTCGTGTACTCACCACCACACTATGAAATAATAATCCAAAATTATGAGACAGTGTCATGTTCAAAGTAAATCCAGAACTAAGACTAAAGTTATTTCCGCGTTGACTGAGGCACATGCGCCGTGTGCATTACGTTTACGTTACGTTACGTTACGTCATTTGGCAGACGCTTTTATCCAAAGCGACTTACAATAACACACTTTTTGTCAGCAATAGAGCAATCAACTATGGAGCACAGTCTATGACAACTACAAATCCTGAAGGAACAGTGGTACGAGTTTTAGTTTAGTTTAGTTTTTTTTTTAATAAAGAGAGAGAAAGAAGAGAGAGAAAGAAGTTAGATCAAGAAGGGCCCAGGTGGAGCCTGAAAAGGTGAGTCTTTAGTCTTTTCCGAAAGATCGGCAGTGATTCAGCAGTCCTGACCGAAGGTGGTGTGCAGTCATCGGTACTTCCGGGTACGTGGTGTACCGTTCACTACCATTGTATTTAGCAGGACGGGCGCGGGCCTACTTTCTAAAGCACGCACAGGGAAGAGAAAAGGCATGTATCTTCTCGTCTTACTATATATATGGCAAATAGGCCAATCTGACAAAATGTTGGCGACGTGTTCCTTTCAAAAGGGGATCTTATCTCAATATCAACAAGATAAGCAACGGTGTCTGATGCAGTGTCATACGGTGCCCAGGTGGTATGTAGTATGTACTGCACCTCATTGAGGATGCTCTCCAAGGTGGGAGGCGTGTCCACTTGGGGAATGTCAAACTCCTTGTCGTCAATCTGAAAAAGAGAGGTTGGAACAGAACAACAGGGTTGAGATTACAAGAGAGATCTTCGTTTAGGCAGCTTGGTTACTTTCAGGTGGCTACTTTCATTCTTTGTAATGACATTACATTTGAAAGCCAGTGGATAGAAGACAGTAGCCCACTGATAGCAGTGTTGGAATGCAAGAACACACTGACACAAACAGCGCTGTTGTTCACACTACATTTTAGCAACTTAATGCACTAATTTAAAAAAAATTAGGTGCCCCCAGAATTTTGTAAATGCCCCCATTTTTTAGACAGTGGGGGCAAAGGTTGCCCCCACAAATATTTTTTAAATTCCCTCCCTACACTGCCGTTGGGAATAATAATGTTTCTCAGACATATTATAAAACGCCTGAAAAACTATGCAGCTAAATTACTGTATTAACTTTCCATCCACATCCATGGCCTCCGCCATTTTCTGAAAACATCATAAGTCACAAATCATGAATTATGGTCCATTCCATTTGCAGTGGGAACTAGGAATATGGCAGTTGAGATCACTTGCCACCCAGAAATGCGGAACCCCGCGACAGTTAATAGTATGAGTTGTGTCAAACAAACGTTAATATCTCAAAAACTATACATCACATCGCTTATATTTTGACATTTTGAGTGAGAGCAGAAGTAGCTCAAGAGTTTGATGTATAATATATGCATGTCGTGTTAAAGTTGTGTGAACTGTCGCAGTTTTTAAAATGTAAACAGACTTAACTGGCTAGAGTCAGCCACTCAAGCCTCGCGCCACTTGGGCTCCATTGCCGTTGCCACCCAGTGACGTGGTTTGTTTACCAAAATGCTGCTCGGCTGATCCCTCGTATAGGCTGTTTTAAAACTACACCAAGGCCAAGGACCATGATAAGGGACCTAAATAATTGTACGTCTGCGCTTTAGCATTCACTCGAATAACGTTAGCTAACAAACGCAGTCTCTCACCGCGTCTATCTCCATTAGGTTGAGCTGGGAGGACGCAGACAGCAGGCTATGGGCGTCAGGAGACTCCGACATCTCTGTGTTTAGATTGGAAGATTATTGAGAAATAACACAATATGCGAAAACAACATCTCCAGCTCTCTCAATCTCTTCCTGGTTGGTTTCCAGTTTCCACTCCAGCGGAAGAGGACAGAACCTGTCACGTGACGTGCTTCTTCTTCTTCTTCTTCTTTGCGTTTTTTGGTAGATTGCAATCCAATTATTAAGGAGCATACCGCCACCTACTGTACCGGAGTATGCAATAGGGCTATGAGTGCAACAGCAGAATAAGATGAAATGCCTCCATGACAAACATTGCCTCTGACATGTCTGTGGGGGTGTAGCCTACACTGCAAAAACAGTTAGTCTACTTGTTTCCAATGGAGCCATGCTTGTGTAGCTAACAGAAAGGAAAATAACAATCTTATTTCCCCATATTTATTTAAATTTATTTCCAAAGTATGTTTTTCTGATTGTATGTATTTATTTTACTAAAATCCCTCACTTTGGTTATTATGAATGAATGAGTATCTCAGGTGCTGCTCTGTGATGTTGCGCTGTCTCTCTGGTGCCGCCCTGTTTCACACTATTTCCTCAGTCTGCACATGGCCTATTGATACCGTTCAAACTAACGTTGGTCCAAGTCTAAAATATTGACCTCATTGTAAGGATGTAGTGAGTTGATGCTACAGGTTTATTGTGTATCATTCATTGATTTTTCACAGAGTTTGACTGAGTAGAGGTGTGCATTTCCTTGTGGGTAGTCTACCTTGTGGGTGAAACCTGTTTTGCAGGAAATAAAAGAACCTCACCTGCAGTCGTGGTAATCATTGTGCACATGGATTGGACCGGCTACACTTGTTTCAAAAAATGTCTGAACTTGCATGTTCTGGTTGAGTAAAATGAACAATTAATGGCTTCACCTGTTCATCATATCCACATTCATTATCAATAATTACAGTATACCTGTACAGTACAGTATACACCCCCACCCACCCCTTCAACAGAGCGCAATGCGCACTGCCTTGCCACAAATTACCAGCAGGGGGAGACAGATTCTTACAAATACAGAGTTTATTTTCTTATCACTGGACACAGTTCATATAAGTAACATCTTGATGGTCCGTGTGATACTTCCATACCACCCACTATGCACACGCACACACAGGATGGAAAAACAGACCAAAGTTGTGCTTTCAAACAAACGGGCTGTTAGTATGCATACAGCTGGTATTACAAATAATATTGTATACAACAAATGAGACTTTTAAAAAAGCATTCAAATGCAAAACATAAAATAAAAAAATATAACACTGACAGGCACGTAGCATTTTTTTTTCCCATTCGTAAAAAACAACCAAAACTGACTCAGGAGGAGCCATGTGATGAATGGCAGATCTTGTACCAAAGCAGATAAAAACAAATTAAAAACTACTTCTGATACAAACCCCCCCCCCCCCCAAAGAACATGTTAAATGAGAAATGGCAGATTCAAGAGAGCAACAAATAAGGGAAAGATCTGAATGTCTCTAAATCTTCTCTTCGACTCACAGTTCAATAAGTGGCACACTTCAACGTCATTAATAGCTGCATATATTTTCTTTGTTTTTTTTGCCGTGTTTAAAATACATACTGATGCTAACAAAATATCTTGTGGGTCTGTCGGGAAGACGTGGATTGCAATAAGAAAACACATTTTTTTTCTCCTTGAAAAACTTTTGATTGAATTACCTCAGACATTCAATGAACTAAGTCAAAGCAAAGTAATACAGGAAGGACACTTCCGAGCGCACCCCGACATCGTCCAGGCTGCTCAAACTTAATCTAAAAATGACTTGAACAACAAACCAGGCAGCAACACTAACTAAGACAATAAGTAGACCTCATCTTCAGGATCCAGCCTTCCTTACGAAATCACAGATCTGACAGGAGGAAGCTTGGGAGCAGAAGCTTGACCCTGTTTTACCGAGCCAAGGTAAAACAGGAAGTACTACTTCCTGTTTTACCTTGACTCAGGTGTCTTGCATTCCATGACTACTGAAATAAAACAAGTCATATGGGTCACAGCCTCCCTTCAAAGTTCATAAAAAAGTGTTTATGCATTTGGCTTGATCGCATTTAAGAATTGCAGCGGGTCAAAACTGTTGATGTTTCATGTTTGATGTACAAACACGAAGCCTTGCTCACAGTTTTGCCCCGCCATCAAAAAAAAATAAAGCACCACAGAAGTGAAGTTTACAACTAGTCTAGCAGTTAATGTGGACCAGCGAGCATCACGCCAAGTCTGTATCCAACGGCCTCGGTTACAAAAAAATGTGATTTGACTTGATCCTACACACACCACCATTGATCATTTCAAAGAAAGTGATAAAAAGAAAAATGCATAACTTGGATAGTGATAGAACTCCGAACTTTTTATACATTTTGTACAAGGATAACTGGAAATAAATAAACAAAATCTAAAAAAACATTCTATAAATGAGGCTCCTGGAAATGCCTGGTGCAGAAGATACAGCCGGTTTGAGATGGTTGAAAAGGTTTCATGGCATCTGGGAAAATAAAAAAATAAAACACACAAGTACCTCCCCAAGGCATTTCCACCATCTTCTACATGGCAAGTGCTCTAAGTCCACTCCAACTAATATTTCATGTTTCATCTGTACTGCCTTTTGAGGCCTATTTTGGTTTTGATTCACTTGTTTGGAGGAAGACTGAGGTTGGGTTCTCTGGTCTGGATTGGGAGTGTTGTCACTCATGTTCTCCACTTTGTGTTTGCTGGGGGAAAAAAAGCTCTGCTAGTCCAAGTTGTTCAAAGGTTCTCCTTCTCAGGCCATTTAAAAAGTATTGGCGGGCGGGTTCTCTAGGTTCTAGTCTAGATCAATGTTCTACTGGGGGTTTTAGATCATGGCCCGGAAGGCGAACGAGAGCGCCGCGCCCAGCGCCAGCCCTAGCGACAGGAAGAAGGCCATGATGGCCCCCGCCGTCTCCGCCTCGTGCTGCGCCACCTTCCTGTACGGAGACACCAGAGGGACAAAAACTCATCAGGACAGTTTACCATGCGACACGATGTTTGTCATAAAGCCTAACACCGTAAAAAAACGCACCACAAAAAAGGTCACTGGCTGCAAAGCGCCCTAACCCTAACTCATTCATTGTACTGTTAAGCCCAATCATAAATACATGCTTCCACAGTTCATCTGCATGTAGCATAAAGACTAAACTAGCGTAAAGACTAAACTTAGCGTGGACATTTTCCTATGAGAGCGAGATCTTTTATGTTTAGTCCTTACTTTGGTCCGAAGCACATGCAGAGGCTGGCCAGGTATCCGTTGGAGAAGGAGAAGAGGATAATGAAGAGGATGTACCAGACGTCGTGGGCGAACAGCACGGGGAGGTAGTGACGAGGCTGGACGTTACACAGGATGAACAGAGGGATGAAGACCACCCGCAGACCCACCAGGACAGGCAGCCACCTGCTGTCCTTACCCGGCTGGACAGAGAGAGAGAGAGAACAAACACACACACACACACACACACACACACACACACACACGTTTGGTTTTCTTTTCTCCACATTTATTTATTTACTTTGGCAAATGCAGATTGAATAAATGCACCTCAACTATGGAGAGAGAATTCAGTGTTTAGAATCATTCTAAACGGTAGCTTTAAGCTGAAACTCGCAAAAAATCCTATCCGACCCCTCTCATGTACTAGATTCTCAGTACGAGTTACTGCAATCTGGCAGGAGATACAACAGAGTACCTCTGTGTAGGTATAATACATACAAACATTCATTTGTTCCTCAGTCAATCAAACTGATAAATGAAATTAATTAGTGATCAATGAGCACTTTATCATGGGTGTATGTGTAATGTTGTGGTGTAATGTTGTATGTTGTATTGTTAAACTGTAGGTATGTACTGTATGCAGCTGGCCCTTACTCTGAAACAAATGTCTCCCTAGGCAGACGAAATAAAGAAACTTTGAACCTGGAACAAGGTTATAATAATTTAGGATTTTTTCATTAGTTTTTATTGGGGGTTTGATCGTTTAGTTTAGTTTTTATTTTTTGAAAATGCTTAGTTTTAGTTTAGTTTTTATTAGTTTCAGTGTTAGTTTTAGTCTTTTTTTGCCCCTTTCCTCTTTTTTTTTGTAATATGGGGTGTTTGTCAGGGGTGAGATTCAAAAGGGCCATAAAATATGATAGATCTAGGAAAATAGATTTCATCTCCACTCAAAATATAGGCTTATTATGTATGAAATACTGTAAACTGACAAAGACTAAAACTAAGGACATTTTCTCTTCAATTTTATTTTATTTTAGTTAGTTTTGTAAACACACAATACCGTTTCAGTTAGTTATCGTTTTTTTGTAAAGCTTAGTTTTTATTTTTATTTCAGTTTATTTCATGTTTTTTTCAATTCTAGTTTTCGTTTTTTCGTTAGTTTTCGTTAACTATAATAACCTTGACCTGGGACCCAGTGCTGCAGGAACAGGGAAGAGCGCCTGACTGACCTAAAGACCTGGACTCATGTTCACACAGAGAGCATCTGAGTGGAACAGTAAAGCTCTTGATCAGCCTGATGATGCTTTGCTAAATAAGCTCACATGGACAAGGAGCAGCTGACCGACTGAACCCTAGATCACCATCACTGAGATGCTCTGTGGAGAAGCAGGTCCCAACGTTCTCAACTCCCAACTCAATTACCCCCATAATCCTCCTGTCCCAGCCTCGGACATTCCGGCGCGGAGCAGCCGGCGAGGTCAATAAACTGTACCCGCTTTGTGTGTACAGGGGGGAAGCAAAACATCTTCACTTAGCCAGTCTGACCCAGACGAATGGCCTCCAATCCATAGAATTCAATCAGTTGATCCAATTTGATTATTTCCCCTGGCACAGTGCCAAGTCATCCTATCTCTAGTAGTCTAGACGGGACCTCTTAATCTGGGAAGTACTGGCCCCCAGACGTGGAGTCACACCGAGGCCAACCGGGACCCTGGTCCCCCTAAAATAACATATGAAGGCTTGCTGCAGAATGGAAATTGGCCAGAAATGCAATCGCGAGATTTGGCTTGGTGCGACTACAAGGTACAATGCAGCTAGAGTGGTCACGGTAAACGATTCATATTGTAAGAAACTCTGAAGATCTTCAGTTCTACCAAGTTGACATGATTGTTCCATGCTTTCTCACCCCTCCAACACCATTTTCCTTCATCAGTCACTTAGTGTCTCACACACGCGCGCACACACACAAACACAGACACACACACACACACACACACACACACACACACACACACACACACACACACACACACACACACACACACACACACACACACCTTTCTCCAAAACAAAACCTCAGACCTCCCTAGTAACACATCTATCTAAACGCAAAATGCAGCCAACTGCTGCCATGAAAGTGTCAGGAGAGTGTGGACCATACATAGTTCCATATCTCAAGTGGACATCAACAGCAGATTCACACTAAATATTTTGATTGGGTGCTTTGAAATGGATTGAAAAAGACAGTGGGGCTTTTAAACACAAGTGTTGTTATTGGGCTGAATTGTTGATACAGCTGGCCAAGGACACAATGTTCAAGTCCTGGCGTCCACTGGTGTACATCGAATACATAGCTGTACATGATTTAGCCAAGCTACTGCGACTGAAAAGTGCATTTGAAAAGGATGGCCTGCGTGTGTCTGGTAGTGCTAAAAGTGTCTATCTGCCATCTCCATTCATCAAATTTATTAGGGATTACTATTTTATTGATATACAATCCTGTGGTATTTTGCAGGAGGAGAAAACATTTGAAGGTTGTAAATATTATTGTAGGATCCTCGCCAGCCAAGGAATCACTCCCCTAGTATAATTTGAGACATCTAGACGCTTAAGACAGGATTTGTGGTTTCGTTTCGCAAAAGCACAACTCGTAAAGGAGAGAACTTAATGCTCCTCTCACAAGCTGAAGTGTGCTGAAGCGTTTGAGTTGGGACTGTGTCCAACCCGTTCATCTGGCTCAGCGTCCAAAGAAGGAGAGCACTCTTCTCAGACCACTGCACACCTGTTCCCACATTTGATTTGTAGAGCCAGACCGATATACCGGTCCACCGATATTATCGGCCGATATGTTGGCCGATATTGCCGGCATTTTTTTATTTTGTATTTTTTAAGATACAGACCGCATGTTGTGTATATTTGATCTTTTTTCTTAACTCAAGTTATATTTTATATTCTATTTGTGTTTTTCTATTTCTAGTTATTTATAATTATTAAATTCCCAGTGAAGTTTACCGTTTCATTGCATCGATGTAACTTTGGACAATAAAGTTTATTGATAAGCTGTAAAATATCCTCCCTACATTACACATCTCAAGTCATATCTTTGTCAAGTGTTTGATATCTGAGGGATCATTGCAAAAAATTGTGTATTATAATGGGTATATATATAATATAAGAATATCGGCCGATATATCGATCAATTTTTTTTTACTCCCCAATATCGATATCGGCCTAAAAAATCCAGTATGGGTTGGGGCTCTATATTTGTATTCCAGCGTTTTATGGTGTTGCTACTGACCCACATACACACTAGTTCTTTGTATTCCAGTGTTATATGGTGTTGCTATATACGGTACTTAGTTATTAGTTATAGTTATATATAACTATATATTCCAGCGTTTTATGGTGTTGCTACTGACCCACATACAGACGGCCGTCAGGCTCCTGCCAGCCCAGTCCATCAGGTTGAAGAGGAGGAAACACGACACAGGGATGAAGTAGGTGTCTGTGGTGGGAAGTCAACAAACAAGTTGTTGTCAACAACAGCAAGACCCCTGTGCTCAAGGACATCAAGGTCAAATAAACACTCATTTCCATATTTTTATTTTACAGACTGGTTTCATGGTAATGAATTAAGTTTTGTCCTCAGACTTAAAAGTCCAACTCAATACAACCATGTTGTGTCTAGAAACAGAACAGAAAGCGAAAGCAATCCTATTTGTTCCCCTTTTTCCTTGGGATCTCAAGACATCAAACTTCTCTCTAACATTAGAAAAAGCTTAGTTCTCCTCACTCATTAAAGAGAACAAAAATGGTTGCTTCCAAAACAAGATGTTAGCCATTTAAACAAGACGTTAGCCATTTAAACGGAGGCGAAAAATGCACCAAACATCACATGTCAGTGAGGCGCATCACGCAAAATCACTTAATTTCCCGGCTAACTAGCTGACCTGGCTAGCTGGTGCAGCTTTGTAACTAGCTGACCTGGCTAGCTGGTGCAGCGTTGTAGCGCTGTGAGAACGCAGACTCACCCCAGGCTCCACCGTTTGCCACCGTCGACTTGACCTCGACCGTTACGGCCGGGAACGTTCCGATGGTGACGGTGAAGATGAAGCACACCGACAGGGCCATCACCCAGATCTGATCAGAGAGCGAGCACACAAAACCAATATCATTCATGTTCTTCTACTGAATCAATCTCTGTCATCAACTGTCACATGTGGCATGCGGGGAGGTCATGTGAATGGAGTTGGTCATCTTCGACTTGGGAGAAACACGCTTGAAATAGCGAATAGTGGGACAAGAGGAGATTGATATATTGGTGGGATGCATGGGATGTCATACAACATGACTACAGATGTTTCTGCTGCACTCGGTACTGGGCGGTTTTTCATTCACAAGGAAATGGCATTTTTGTGGAGTCATGCTTTGAATGAATGAATAAATTAATTTATTTGGTGATAAGATAAAAAGAACGAAGAGGTGGACAAGCACCAAATATCAAACATAAGTTAAGAACAAACATCACAGGAAATCACCGAGGATACAAACACAATAAAGCCCTAGGGCTTATTTCCATTGTGGTCCCCGTATGTAATTAAAAACAAATTGTTAATAACAAAACATAGAACACCAATTAAAACAGAAATACGGTGTAGCAGCAGTGTGTAAGGCGAGTGCAGTTCCATTAACTTGCATTAAAAGAAATTAATACAAGATAAAAATAAACATAGCATCAGGGGGGTGAACAAATCAGTAAAAAAAAAAAAAAAACTATTAAAACAATATAAAACTAATAAAATAATAAAACTAAAGTCTGGAGCAATCTCTTTAAGGGACGTATGGGACGTATTTCCGGTGGAAACAGGATGTTGGAATGGGACATAAGCAAGGAGGTTCTGTTCAAAAGTGGGCAGTTTGGACCAGAACAAACACAATGATTGCAGAACTCTGTGGAGTTGATGAAGGGATCCAGAGTGAAATATTCCAAATTGTCCAGGAATGATAACTAATAGGAAGTTGATGTAAAAATGCGAGAAAATATACCTACATTTTTTGGGGCTTTTATTATAAAATAGGTGCACGTTACGATGTGCAGAATTAGGCACCAAAGGTGAGAAAGGCACTTGTTTACCTGTTTAAAGATGTTTAACACCGACACTGTGGGCTTGGCCTCGTCTTCCGTGAGACTCACCACCGGCCGTTTCTCTGCCGCGCTCTCTGCAGAAACACAAACGCCTCCATATCATTTAGGATATAATAGATCATATTATAAATGACGCGACACACACTAACCCTAAATGACGCGACACACAGATGAGTTAAGACTGTGTCTGTGTGGGAGTGTGCACACTCACACACTCCAGAGACAATTCCCATTACTCACTCACTCACCACTAATTACCTCTATGCACTGGGTGCCGCCCACAGTCGAGTGGTCGTCACTCAAAACGCACTCACACACAGACACACACACACAGACACACACACACACGCACAAACACACACACACAGACACACACACACACACACACTCACACACACACAAACACACTCATACATACATACATACACACACACACACACAGTTGGCAGACGTTTCTCAGTGGTTTGGACTTTCATGGGCACTGTGTACTTAAGTGACCGCTCCACTGGCAGTAAGGGAGTCACAAAGCCCAAAAATAACCCAGACTACTATATGTCACTTTGTTTTGATCTCATAATATCATAACATGCAATATTTCCATTTTAAACTACCGTACTACGTGTGTCCTAAAATAAACTAAATTAAATGCTTCATTCATTACTGCTGAAGTTCATTATTAATCATGAAAACTGGAACCTCGATATACAATTTTATAACCGGATAATTGCTCAGGCCTGCCTGCATGTGTACCTTTTTGGAGTAAGTCCATCTTGTTTTCCTCGTCACTGGAGGGTCTGGATCCATTACTCTCCATGTAGTATTGGAAAAACTCCTGTTGACGACGACAACAACAACAACAACTATGAGCACATTCCAATGAGCCAGTAGGGAAGTAAAGACATGGGGAAGATGAGCTACTTCCCTCAAGCAATGCTATAAATGCCCTCGATATGTAGGTTTAAGATGAGGCTGTGAGGGGAAATCAATAGGGCTTCTACACACAATACAGTCAGTGATGAGGTTGTGAGGTCAGTGATGAGGTTTGTGAGGTCAGTGATGAGGTTTGTGAGGTCAGTGATGAGGTTTGTGAGGTCAGTGATGAGGTTTGTGAGGTCAGTGATGAGCTTGTGAGGTCATTGATGAGGTTTGTGAGGTCAGTGATGAGCTTGTGAGGTCATTGATGAGGTTGTGATGTCAGTAATGAGGTTGTGAGGGGCAATAGGGCTTCTACACACAATAAGACAAAATCAGCGTGACGTCACTTGCCACCCAGAGATGCGGAACCCCGCGGCAGTTAATAGTAGGAGAGTTGTGCCAAACAAACCATCATCCCATCGCTTATATTTTGACATTCTGAGTGAGAGCAGATTTTTAGCTCAAGAGTTTGATGTATAATTATATGCATGTCGTGTTAAAGTTGTGTGAACTGAGAGAAACAGAGTTAGCCGCCTAGAGTCAGACACTCAAGCCTCGCGCCACTTGGGCTCCATAGGGTTCCATTGCCGTTGCCACCAAGCGACGCGGTCTGTTTACCAAAATGCTGCTCGGCTGATCCCTCGTATACAGTCTGAGGACTTTGGGATGTAATTGGGGTGAAGGACAGGTGATGATGAAGCCTTACCATCTGGGGCAGCACGAGGTAGGCCATGATGGCCAGCAGGATGACAACACAAGCTGTGATGAAGTAACCGAAGGCACTGTCCTGCAGGGCCGACCCACCTAAGACAGAGAGGAGAGTCAGAAGAAGAATATTGTATATGCAGCCATGTCTGTCTGTGTGTGTGTGTGTGTGTGTGTGTGTGTGTGTGTGTGTGTGTGTGTGTGTGTGAGAGTGAGTGAGTGAGAGAGAGAGTGTGTGTGTGTGTGTCTGTGTGTGAGAGAGTGTGCGTGTGTGTGTGTGTGTTTTGTGTGTGTGTGTGTGTGTTTTGTGTGTGTGTCTGTGTGTGTGTGTGTGTGTGTTTTGTGTGTGTGTGTGTGTGTGTGTATGTATGTGTTTTGTGTGTGTGTCTGTGTGTGTCTGTGTGTATGTGTTTTGTGTGTGTGTCTGTCTGTGTGTGTGTGTGTGTGTGTGTGTGTGTGTGTGTGTGTGTGTGTGTGTGTGTGTGTGTGTGTGTGCGCAGAGACGTACTGGCCAGAGCACAGATCATGGAGAAGGCAGCAAAGGTACCGGCCAGGCCCTGTCCGCTCATGATGGGAGTGGTGTAGGAGGCAGGCAGCATCCCTGCCAGCCCAAACAGACTGCCCTGAAGAACTGCACCGAACGCTGGACAAACACATGGATATGTTATGCAGGCGTTATGACAATAAAGACACTTGTACATTGTAATACAGAAATAGAGACATCCCATAGAGACACTGGGGAGCGCGTCATCATTCAGAAACCACGCAAAAAACGGGGGAAAACAGAAACCCCCCCCTCCAATCCTGGCGTTGTCCTATGTCGCGTGCATGGTTGCGTATTGCACCAAAAGATCGTATATATGGAAGATGAACACTCCAATTTACTTCCTTGACAGCTAGATCCACATTTTTCTTCTCGCCAATTCTCAATGGCTTCCTTGTTTTGCTCAGGAGTACAAAAAACTGGCGATTTTTTACATTTGTTGTCTGCGCAGCCCCACCACACAACAGCTTTTAGCTATGTTTAATTCAAGGAAAATGACGCTGGTGTGTGGGAGTGAACGGAGCGATTTCCCCCGTGATGGGCGTGGCCTATTTCATGCAGTGTCTCTATGTCCACATTGGAAACACATTGTCCCACAGCAACAGAAAAACAGCGGTCTAGTGACAGAGGCAAATAAAAAGGTTTACTGCAGTCACAAACAAGGAGGGACAAAACACTGAGGCTTTTGTCAAACATCTGTGAGCAAGCTGACAACCATTAAATAAACATGACTTTCTTCAACAAACACTTTCCTTCAAGAGTGATGCCCACGACACCATGCTGACACATTTTAACGCAAATTAGTTTCCATACAAACTAAGGTTACGGTCAAAATATTTCTTATTTCAATTTAGCTTGACAAATCTTGTGAAACAGTGTGGCAGCGATCTTCAGTTGGTGCTCCTCCAGCCTCCCAGCCAAAGTAGTCTCTTAAAACAGAGGCATTGTAAAGGTGGTCAGATGCAGCCTGCCATCCCTTCAGGACCTGTACACCGCCAGGATGCTGAAGCGGTCTCGGAAAATCGTGGCCGATTTACGACATCGTAATACGAATACGATATGGAGCATTCGAAGATTGTAGACGAGATAGAGACTACAGCCAAAGGGCTTTCGGCTGCCACGCCAAAGAACTGAACTTTGTTACACCATAAGGAGCATTGCTTTAGAGAAATTAATCACATCTATTGTTTAGTAAGAGGTTACATTTGTTTAAGTTATGATATGATAAGATAAAGTATATTAAATTAAGTTTCTGTTGATCTTTGTTTAATCTGCCAAGGACCTGTCATGGCCCAGAACGCTGCATCTGTACTTATCCACTCAAACTCCCTACGGAAGAATGTGCACATATCAATATCAAAGCTTAGAGGTCACGAGGTCGTCCCCTCTAAAACAAACAGAATGGGCTGTTCCTCATCAGGGTCTGGGGGTCAGGACTGGCCCAACGGGGGTAAGCAGGCGGATGAGCTTATCCCTGCTGCTTTGCAACTTACTATAAATAAACAAATACAGTTAGACTGCAGTCTGTTCTAAAGCTCGGTATGGTACAAGGGTGTGTGTGTGTGTGTGTGTGTGTGTGTGTGTGTGTGTGTGTGTGTGTGTGTGTGCGTGTGCATAGGGGGATTTCAGGATCCACTCCAGAAAATGACGGCATGAAAGCAGAATAAAGTGTGTAAGATTATCTAGTTTTTATATTTTGAAAAAGGTTGTATCAACTGATTGCAATAATGTAAATGGTACACAAAGGCAAACCTAAGACAAAAGGTAACATTTATTCATGCTAAACTTGCACAAATAAAAGCCTTATTTAAAGTAATAAAAAAAAATATATATATACTCTTACATTAAAAAAAGGATTTTGGAATTTGAGAGTTGAGAATCGATTCAGAAACTATTCTTAAATGACTATTCTTTTGGACACCTCCCTATCAGCAAGACTCTGCCCCGCTGAAGTGTCACGGACACGGACACTGAGTCCCTACCAGCTCCAGTGGATCTGCTCTTTTAGAGGGAGGAGGAGCACAAACACTCTGCCGGCCGCTGACCATGAAGCAGCACGGACTTCAGACAGACTTTCCCACTCATGAAGAAAGCATCATTTTGTTACAGTGATGGTTTGATGAAGGCAGCATCTCTACTCACAGTTGATGCAGATGATTTTGATCATAGTGAGAGTGAAGAAGGGCAGCGGGGCCATGTCCACCTTGACCAGCACCGCCGTCAGCAGGAAGACCACCAGGATGACCGTCAGGCTGCCCGAGATCCGCAGCTTCTGAGGAATCCTTAGAGACACAAGACATCGTGGAGATCATTTGAATTGAAATATCCAGAAAACACATCATGCAGCCTGTCCCCTCTGGACAGACACAAGAACAAGGCAGAGGAACAGGTCAGCCTGTCCCCTCTGGACAGACACAAGAACAAGGCAGAGGAACAGGTCAGCCTGTCCCCTCTGGACAGACACAAGAACAAGGCAGAGGAACAGGTCAGCCTGTCCCCTCTGGACAGACACAAGAACAAGGCAGAGGAACAGGTGGATACTTTCAAGGCGGCGCTCTTCGTCATGCATGAGTCTCCTCTTCGGCTGCTGCACTTCAAGGAATCCCGTCATACACCACCCAAACCGCCAATCAAAATGATTAGCCATAATCATATATTAAGCCAAACCGCCAATCAAAACGATTAGCCATAATCATATATTAACCCAAACCGCCAATCAAAATGATTAGCCATAATCATATATTAAGCCAAACCGCCAATCAAAACGATTAGCCATAATCATATATTAAGCCAAACCACCAATCAAAACGATTAGCCATAATCATATATTAAGCCAAACCGCCAATCAAAACGATTAGTCATAATCATATATTAAGCCAAACCGCCAATCAAAACGATTAGCCATAATCATATATTAAGCCAAACCGCCAATCAAAACGATTAGTCATAATCATATATTAAGCCAAACCACCAATCAAAATGTTTAGCCATAATTAATCATATTAAAATGAGACCTCTGACCAGTGTATTTTAGGCTTCAATGTAGTTTAGCTATATTTAATCGAGAGTAACTGATAGTTAGCTTACTACATTTTCCAACTAGCTTGCCCATCACTGGTCAAGTGTAGCAAAAAGAGATGACCGCGACGAGAAGTGTGTGTGTGTGTGTGTGTGTGTGTGTGTGTGTGTGTGTGTGAGTGAGTGAGTGAGTGAGTGAGAGAGAGAGAGAGTAGATGGAGGACAGGAAGAGACGAGTGGGACAAAGGTTGGAGAGAAGAACCACAGGGAGAGAGGTAAGGTGGAGGAGATGAATAGCATTCCTGAGTGTGTTTGTGCAGGAGAAGGTCAACCACAGCAGAGTGAGTCCACTCCAGATCTTCTCTCTATCCAACTCTAATTAAAACAAACATACTTACGCAGGCATACAGATGTACTACACACACACACACACACACACACCACAGGGATGATATGATACTGAGGGGTTCTGTTGGAGGGGGGGGGGGGCTATTCTTGTTCTATTTGAAAAGCTATTTGTGTTGTTATGTTATGTTATGTTATGTATGTATTCTATCAATTTTGAGCCATTGTCTACACATCTAGTCCAAAGAAGACTAGTGCAAGGTATAAATGTTGGTCATATGTTCAGAGGCATAATCAGAAAGCAGTTGATTGTTATTGAATTGATTATTTTTCCTCTTTCTGCAGACTGAAGCTAGTACTTCATCCATTAGCGGCTCCAAACGACCGCATTCGGCAACACTAACCGCTTGAACATTTCCAGAAATCATTCGTTCATCACCATTAGTTCCTCCTATATCTTCATCTTCTCTTGGTACATTTTAATATCTACTTTGTGAAGAGTTGAGTTAAAGTAATCAACTTGCAATCTTAAAATAGCCCACTAGAGGTCAGAGGACAGGTGCGGCACAACGATTCTGCATTCAAAAAATAACATCAACAACACATCAGGGCCTTGATCACAAGTTGCCTCTCGTCAGCTGCTGAATGTAGCAGCAACACTGATCAGTTACCAGGTCATTCAAGTCATATTGTTACCTAACTGTGTTACATGACTAAGCTTTCCACAACACTTACTCTCTAAAGCAGGGATACTCAACTTGCTTTGCCCGGGGGCCACTTTCGTGAACAATATACAGTACATTTTTCTGTAGCGGATTGTAGGTTTTTGGGGTGTCAGCCGGAGTTTAGTCTGACAATGTTGTGCACACCGGATAGTTAGTTAGGTTAAGTTAGTTAGGAAGTACATACATAAGTGCCTGGGTAGCGAGCAGACGGCGGTATTTGACAATTTAGCAGCTAAACCATAGATTATTGAAAGATATTCCATATTCCAGACTGAAATGCTATAACAGAAGTGGAGTATTTGCCAGAATGACCTGAACATTTGGACACTTATTCAGCGGGTATCTTGCATGTTGCGTTCGGGTGCACTGTTTTTGCAATTCCATCGCGGGCCACACAGGGGGCGCCGTGGGCCACATGTGGCCCGTGGGCTGCAAGTTGAGTATCACTGTTCTAAAGGATCTCTGCATGTTTGTGTGGAGAGCACCTACCTCTGGTGTATGAAGGAGTTGCATGTTTGTGTGGAGAGCGCCTACCTCTGGTGTATGAAGGAGTTGCATGTTTGTGTGGAGAGCGCCTACCTCTGGTGTATGAAGGAGCTGCATGTTTGTGTGGAGAGCGCCTACCTCTGGTGTATGAAGGAGCTGCATGTTTGTGTGGAGAGCGCCTACCTCTGGTGTATGAAGGAGTTGCATGTTTGTGTGGAGAGCGCCTACCTCTGGTGTATGAAGGAGCTGCATGTTTGTGTGGAGAGCGCCTACCTCTGGTGTATGAAGGAGCTGCATGTTTGTGTGGAGAGCGCCTACCTCTGGTGTATGAAGGAGTTGAGGCAGGTGAAGATGAGCAGAGGCACCATGGCGCACAGCGTCATCACGTTGTTGAACTTTGACTCCAGAACATTGCGAGTATCCCCGCCTGCCGACGTCACGTTAGCAGCCACAGTCTGGTTGTCCTTCAGCCTACTGGTGAAGTACTGGAGAGAGAGAGAGATACTGGTGAAGTACTGGAGAGAGAGAGAGAGATACTGGTGAAGTACTGGAGAGAGAGAGAGATACTGGTGAAGTACTGGAGAGAGAGAGAGAGATACTGGTGAAGTACTGGAGAGAGAGAGAGAGAGAGATACTGGTGAAGTACTGGAGAGAGAGAGAGAGATACTGGTAAAGTACTGGAGAGAGAGAGAGAGAGATACTGGTGAAGTACTGGAGAGAGAGAGAGAGAGATACTGGTAAAGTACTGGAGAGAGAGAGAGAGATACTGGTGAAGTACTGGAGAGAGAGAGAGAGAGAGAGAGAGATACTGGTGAAGTACTGGAGAGAGAGAGAGATACTGGTGAAGTACTGGAGAGAGAGAGAGAGATATATACTGGTAAAGTACTGGAGAGAGAGAGAGATACTGGTGAAGTACTGGAGAGAGAGAGAGAGAGATACTGGTGAAGTACTGGAGAGAGAGAGAGATACTGGTGAAGTACTGGAGAGAGAGAGAGAGAGAGATACTGGTGAAGTACTGGAGAGAGAGAGAGAGATACTGGTGAAGTACTGGAGAGAGAGAGAGAGATACTGGTAAAGTACTGGAGAGAGAGAGAGATACTGGTGAAGTACTAGAGAGAGAGAGAGAGAGAGAGAGAGAGATACTGGTGAAGTACTGGAGAGAGAGAGAGAGAGATACTGGTGAAGTACTGGAGAGAGAGAGATACTGGTAAAGTACTGGAGAGAGAGAGAGAGATACTGGTGAAGTACTGGAGAGAGAGAGAGAGAGAGATACTGGTGAAGTACTGGAGAGAGAGAGAGAGATACTGGTAAAGTACTGGAGAGAGAGAGAGAGAGAGATACTGGTGAAGTACTGGAGAGAGAGAGAGAGATACTGGTGAAGTACTGGAGAGAGAGAGAGAGAGAGAGATACTGGTGAAGTACTGGAGAGAGAGAGAAAGAGAGAGATACTGGTGAAGTACTAGAGAGAGAGAGAGAGAGATACTGGTGAAGTACTGGAGAGAGAGAGAGAGAGAGATACTGGTGAAGTACTGGAGAGAGAGAGAGAGAGACAGGGCCGCCGCCCCCTACACGCGCACAACGCACTGGGCGTAGGGCACCAACTGTCGCCCAGGGCATCATCCAGAGCAGGAATACCACGGTCAAACAGACAGTGTGGTGGATGCCCCGCAGTTTGGTAATTAATGCCCCTTCTCAAATTAACTCTCCACACGGGCCAGTTTGGCATATATGAACTGGCCACAGTGCCTCCTAAAAAGAAAGTTGCGGGATCTCCTCGTTAATTACATGCGACGCAGTAAACAAACTCACGTTTTCCCTCGGTCATCAGTCATGCTGGACATCAGTACAAATGCGAGATTCCTCCCACTCCCGCAAATATGTAACGTAGCCTACGTGAATACAGTGTTGTGTAGTGGAAGCCATCATCTTGCTCTATAATAATCAGAACGGGTGTTGTTCAAGCTGAACATTAAGTTCTTCAACATGCTGCAGCAGAAAGGGAGATAAACAGCGGCCTTTTCAGTCCATCTTGCGAGACACTATTTTCGTAGTTAAGCTACTGTACTTCCCTGCATACAGTGAAATGATTACAAACAGATGATAATGTGGCTTGACCTTACCATCGTTGCAGTCATGAAGAAATTCCATGGCAGGAGGGTTCCCAAGCCCAGGATGAAGAAAATTAACCACACTGCATAGTATCTGAGAAGAGAGACACCAGGAGGTTCACATGGAAATACATCAGTGTCAAGTCATTCCAACTTCATGTCAACAAACAAAAACTAGACTCGCGCCAATCTAATTTTGCAAATCTGAAAACTAACAAGAGACTAAAAAGTAACAATAACAAATGGAAACTAAAATCTTCACACTAGACTTGAAGACTGCAAAAATCCATAAATAACAGAAGAACATCACTGTGTTAGTGCTGCTGAATGATGACAAACGTTCAAGAGGCATAAACATTAAAGTCAGTCACATCTCTCTCACGAGCAGACATGTAGGTTGGGTGAAACAACAGGTTGATCACAGTAACAGTTGATCACAGTAACAGGTTGATCACAGTAACAGTTGATCACAGTAACAGTTCATCACAGTAACAGTTCATGACAGTAACAGTTGTGAGTGATTTTTAAAGAGTGTCTCTTACTTGTCCCGGGGTGCATTCATGGCCGTCATGGTGTTCAGTCAGGCTTTAACGAGGCTGGCAGCAGCAGGTCTGAAATCACAAAGGAGAACACATGGCAGGAACATCAATATCAGCCATCTCCTTCTTCTAGATGATCTTGGTTCAAACAAACTCTACTTGCACTGTAAACAAGTGACAGGTTACGTAACAGAATTTAAACTAGAAATAACCGTCTGCCTCACGATTGTATGCCTCTGCCAACATGGCCCCTTTCCCCTAGGCCCTCCCCTTTCCCTCCCCACGCAACCTACCGCCACCCACACCCCCGCTAGCCACTCCCCCTACCACCCCTCGAATCTCGATTCTCTATGGCCTTCCTATGATCCCATCCCTAGCCCCACCCCTTTCCCCTAGCCCCTCCCCTTTCCCTCACCACCACCACCACCTTTGACCACCAAAATCCAATCAGTTCATCCTTGAGTCCAAGTGGACGTTTGAGCCAAATTTGAAGCAATTCTGTAAAGGCATTCCTGAGATATCACGTCAAACGATTATCGGACGTACAAAACCCAAAAACATAATTCGTCTGGCTACGGCTACCGCCGGCGGAGGAATGATAAAAAAGCAAGACAACAACTAATCAATTCAATTTTAAACTAAGTTCCAAATTCAGAGGCGGCTTGCCAGCATCAAAATCGTAAGCCTTAGATGCAGCTTCAGCAATCTCAACTCAACTTCATATCTCTGTGGTGAATATTCATATCTCTGTGGTGAATATTCATATCTCTGTGGTGAATATTAATATCTCTGTGGTGACTACACTGTATCTTACTCAGTCATCAAAACTGAAAAAAGCAGCACCAAGAAAAATCCAAGTGGTTAAAAATGGCAGCACACAAACCTAAAAAAGACATTTGATAAAGTTGCACAATGGTTGTGAAAGTCACAAGACAGCGTTCAGAAATCCATAGCATGCAAAAACACATTGCCTCACACACAATAGCAGGCCCCTTAAACACAGGCCTAGTGAAAACCTAAATGCATCAGAACGCACCTAATTAAATCATTCTTTTTCTTTATCTTTATTTTTATAGCACTTTTCAAAACAAATGTTACAAAGTGCTTAACAAGGCAATAAAAACAAGCAATAGTACAAATATTGGAAAATAAAAATATAATCAAAATTCTCTAACATGACTTCCAGAAAAGCAAACTTACTCAGAGCAGAGTTCAGCTAGGGCTGACAGATTCCTATGTCCTCTGGTGAGGTGCAATACGAACAGGACTTCCTCTGTCCTCTGGTGAGGTGCAATACGAACAGGACTTCACATGGTTCATTTTATACCTTACAGAGGTTTAGTGGGTTGCCACCCACCGGTCTAGTGGACCGGCCCCTCTTTGCATCTCAGTGTGACTATCCCTCCCTTTCTCCCTGCACCTCCACCCGAACCTCCACCCGAACCCGAACCTGAACCCGGCTCCACATTCTTTACACTAATTATTCACATTCCAGGCCTTATGTGAAGCTCTCTTACTCAGCTTATACTGAAGTGCAATAGTTGAATACGCTCCAACTCATAGATAGCAGCTTTTGGAGATATACAGTTATAGGCTACCTTTTCTGCATCCTAGTTTCTCATCCATCGTTCTCTGTACTGCTCTCTCTCTCTCTCTCTCTCTCTCTCTCTCTCTATTACATTATTTATCTTCTCCCTCCAATTTCCACTCCTCATTTCTCTCTCATCAAACATCTACCTCCCTCCTGCTTTCTACCTCCCTCCCTCCTGCTTTCTACATCCCTCTCATCCCTGCTTTCTACCTCCCTCCTGCTTTCTACCTCCCTCCTGCTTTCTACCTCCCTCCTGCTTTCTACCTCCCTCTCATCCCGGCTTTCTACCTCCCTCTCATCCCGGCTTTCTACCTCCCTCTCATCCCGGCTTTCTACCTCCCTCTCATCCCGGCTTTCTACCTCCCTCTCATCCCTGCTTTCTACCTCCCTCCTGCTTTCTACCTCCCTCCTGCTTTCTACCTCCCTCTCATCCCTGCTTTCTACCTCCCTCCTGCTTTCTACCTCCCATCCCTGGTTTCTATCTCCCTCCTGCTTTCTACCTCCCTCCTGCTTTCTACCTCCCTCCCTCCTGCTTTCTACCTCCCTCAAGCAACAGCCAGGAAGTTAGGCATAGCAAGTTAGGCTAAAACAGGAAGTTGGGTTGTTCTGCCTTCAGAGTAAAAGCGTAATTTGTGACTTGTGAAAAAAAGAGGGGAAAAAAGAGCTCTGCAAGGCAACACATGTTTAGAGAAGTATAATAGTATAAAAAAATCAAAATCGAAAAGCGAGTTTTGAGAGAAAAAATCGTCAATTAAATTTTTAGGCAAAATCGAACAGCCCTAACCCTAACACAGCCATTATTGGAATACAACATCTTCTCCTTCCTTCGTTCTGATGGAAGACATGCACTCAGATGTCTGTGTGACACCTTCTCCAAACAGAGAAGCTCCAAACAATTTGGCAAGGAAATCAGCTCAGTTGTGTATTCTACTTCTGAAGCTTAGGACAATCTCCAGGAAGGCAGCGCAAGGAGGCGCGAGGAGCTCTGCAACCCGGGAGCGCACTCCGCGCTCGGGCCGCTGCTTAGGCCATGTTCACATTACAGGCAAATCTGATTTGCTGATAAAGTCATTAATCATCATTATCTTGATTGGTTTCCCAAATCTGATTTGGGAGCGTGTCCGCACTGCCACAAATCTGATTCTCAAGTCGGATCTGTGTGTCCAGACCTAAACAGCCTATGTGCATGGGTTGCTATGGTAATGACGTGGGTGTCAGTAAATATGTACGTTGGTGACGTGGTTTTCCTGCACAGAAGCATTTGATGACGAGTTGCGAGTGACGTTCAAATTAGATTTGGTGGATCTGCGTGTCCGCACTGAAGTCACATCAGTCGAAAGCAGATTGGAAAATACCTCCATATGTGGTTTGGGACAAGTGACACAAATCAGACTTGGAGCGTCCAGACTTATAAAACCAATCTGGATAAAGTCATTAATAGGTCACTAAAGTTCACAAATCAGATTTGGCCTCCTAGTCTGAACATGGCCTCAGAGCACCGCTGTTTACATAGTACAGTGAATGGCTCATGATAAAGTCAATGAAACTCAATTAAAAGTCAATGGAATGCCATTATGTTCAGTAGTGTGGTTTCACTCTCAAACGATCGTATCAGCACATGAATAGAATCGCCATCTTGTTTTTATTGAATGTAAATATAGGCCTAGAGCTGTGGTCAAAACATGGCTCAGTGTACTTACTTAATTTCATTTCTCTTCCTCTCTCTCCCTGCACAGCGGCGCACTGCGAGAAAAATCTGGCGACACGCGTTTTACGGCTGCGATGGCCACGCCCCCACCGCCATGACATCATATTGGCCGCCACACGGCCCTCGCGGTTGGAAGCGTGCGTGGTGGAGTATGTCCCGCCCTGCAGAAGAACAACCCTTTTTGACCATGGCTTGGCTAGACCTGGACTGGCCTTTGACTGAGGCACCGATGACACACACACACTCACACACCCAAAATAGGGTTTTAAACTCGTGGCCTCCTACCTCTCTCCACTTTGGCCCTCGAGACACGCCCACTTTTACTCACGGCCAATGGAATTACAGACGCCGCCATGTGTCACAGGGCTCATTGGTTCAGCCAGGTTCCAAATTCCTGTTAAGTACTAAGTGCTAAATGTGTCATCAGACTGCGCCAGCTGGCACGGGGTGCCTGGTTTTGAAGTGATGCCCACCGCTACCCCCCCCCCCCCCCACACACACACACACACACACAGGAAGTGTTAGTCTATAGTGTGACTGTTAAACTCCAGTTTGTCCTCAGTCTCTGACACTTGGTTTCCCCTCTTAAGCACCAAAGCTGCAAGACTCACTGCAGAGTAGGGCTGGGTTAAAAAAAATCGATATATCGATATTGAATCGATATTCATGTGAAGGAACAAGTATCGATACATAAATCCCAGTATCGATCTTTTAAAATGCATTTTACAAAAAACAAAAACAAAAAAAACATAGGCTATAATATTATAGGCTGTGTGTGGTAGTTAAAACATAGTTTCAAGTTGACGCTGTATATATTTGAGCTAAGAATGCCTGAGAGAGCACAACAGCCAATGACAGCTCAGATATCAGCAAATCACTGTATGCTTCAACAATGCTTCTGTAGCCTCAACTTTATGCAATTACTTTTTTTTTAAGTGCCCGAAAATTTTGCAAATGCCCCCGTTTTTGTAGACAGTGGGGCAAAAGTTGCCCCAAAATATGTTTTAAATGTCCTACACACTGTGACTGTGTGTGAACACAGTCTCCAGTCTTTACACCGTTCATAATCTGCATTCAGGCTGTGTGCTCTCTCTCCCATCTGTGCACCTCACCCAGGATGGTGTTAGCTCGTCGAGTGTGACCTAGCCTGTACTGTGTGAGTGTGTGTTTGTGTGTGTGTGTGTGTGTGTGTGTGTGTGTGTGTGTGTGTGTGTGTGTGTGTGTGTGTGTGTGTGTGTGTGTTATGAGAGCGTCTCGGAGGAAAGAGTCATTGTTGACGTCAACCTTTTATGTAAAAACTGAGGCCTTATAACACATATATCACGGGTCTAATCCTGATGGAAGAGACGCAGCATACCTCTGCAACAGTGCAGCCTTCATTCCCGCACTCCACGCACACACGCACGCACCCACACACACACACACACACACACACACACACACACACACACACACACACACACACACACACACACACACACGGTCATATGACGAGCAGGTAATTTGTTGTGCTCGTTCATTTGTGTTGTATAAAATCCTTGTAAGTTTTAGATTTTGTCAATTTTACTGCTTAGTCTTGAAACTATTATTATCCTCTTTTTTTTTCTTTGTTCTTTTTTTATTTCCTTTTGTAAATGATCATTTTTCATGTTGATATGGGGGTGGTACCTTTATCAGCCATTTTTGGCTTCTAACCTCTCCCCTGCACAATATTTTAACTTTTAAAGGATTACTGGATTACTATATTATTATGTGCAGATAAAGGAACATAAAGCTCCTCCAGGTCACTGGAGGCAGCAAGACTCTTTTCTCTGCCCTTCATTAGGCAGGAAGTGTGTCACAGGAAATGAGCAGAGCAGGTTTCCCACGGCGACACCTTCAACACCACATTCAAGGACTAGTTCAGTTAGCCAATACAAGGATGGTCTGAATCCCCATCTGTTTTGTTTGTTTCACTTAACAGAGCCTAAACCTAATGTTACACAGAGACACTGAAGCCATCTCTCTCTATCTCGTCTCTGTTCAAAGTACTATTCTATTATTTGCCTTTACCCTCTTGGTTGATTACTGATGATTATTTATCAAAAACTAGGGATGGGCACGAGTACTCGAGCACTCGTTCATAACGTCAGTACTCGAGTAACGTTTCTGCTGTTCGGGTACTCGCCCTACTCCCCACCCCTTACGCACGCATCGTCACGTGGATCTGGCAGCATGAACTGCACAGCCGGGCGTCAAGTCAGCCAGAATGTACAAGTACGTCATCCGCTTTGTTGCTTTCAAAATAAAACACTTATTGTAACCTTATTTATTTTGAGTAATGCGTTACAGCCACAGTTTCACGCCATATAACATCACAACGAGTATTTTGATACAAGGATGCTGCTTCATTCGTTGAAATACCTTTTCTCCTCCAACCGTCCAACGTGCATCAATAAGCTATTTACTTTTGTTTAAGTAACATTATTTTGAAAGTTTTAACACAGAAGTTTTCCAGCTCTTCCCGAAAATGGTGGCTGGAGATATTCTCCCGAATGAGCTTCTTCATAGCGCACGCCCAATAAAACTCATTCAACACGTTGCACTAGTTTACTGACTACACTGTCATTTCCCATACCGTTAGTCACAAGAAATGTGGAGAAATAATCACTTTTTGGGAGACAATCGCATCATGGTGATCACTATTCAGCAACAATGGACATGTATTGGAAATGCCTTCGCTTGTTTCACAACTTGTCTGCTCCAAAGCGCTAATGCCATCCATCCATCTGAGATACTGTCTGAGGTAGGCTTTAGATGTTCGCTTAGCATCACCTAATATCACAGTCAGTCCCTCTCCTGACAAAAAATGCTCCAGGTAGCGCTTTTTCCATGCAAAAATGCAAACGTTATGTGTGAACAGCCCCATACACAGCAGATTACCCCTGCTCAGTCATTACCATAGTAATCACACAGCCCGCGCCACCCCCCCCCCCCGCGCGCGCAAGTACTCAAGCACTCGTTCATAATAGAAGGAGAGTACTCGAGTTAGTATTTAAATAGCTTAAAATGCCCATCCCTATCAAAAACATCTCATTGTGTCAATACTTTGTGAAAGCACCAACACGCAGTCATCATCCCTCTACAATACTGTCTCAATATCCATAGAGGTAATTTGGTCAGAAATATTGTGATATCAGATTTTGTCCATATGGTCCATCACTACAGGGTAGGTTCAGAATTAGACCCTCTCTGATCGCCATCACACATGCGCTCTTCAGAAGCACAACATGGTCACCATTCCTTAACGCACATACTAGCCTAGTGAGTTATTAGTCCATATCACTTTACAAGCATAATATACTGTACAGTCATCATTCATATGGCCGCCTTCTGTGTGTGTCTGCCAAGCAGGTTTCCCATTTCATCTCCTTCCCAGAATAACAGGTGACACAAAACACAGCCTGCCCCTGCTCATCGCTCCCAAACTGTCCCACCAATACATTACTGCACTGAGTGAGCACATTATTATACACCATACTAACTAATACTGGATAGATACTGTAGGTATCAGCTTTCAGCTCAGTCTCAACCGGTCCCTAAAGTGACATGAGCCTTCAGGTTTGACTTGTTGCATAATGCATTCTGAGATACTGTTCTCTACATAATGATTATGTGATGTTCACAGTGGGTCTGTCGGGCTATTATGACTGTATTAGTATGACTGTATTTAGGGCTACTGAGATTAAATGTAGCTCATGGAGCAATTTGAAAAATATTCTCCACTGTGTAAAAGTAGGGGGTAGGACTAAATAAGTACAGTGTACTTCATCCTACTCCTTTTCGGACCTCGTTGCTGTCACGTATTCTGATTATTATTTTCGTTTTTTTTTTCGTTTTCTTTTCTTTTCTTTTTCACTTATAAATATATATATTTTGTAACATTGATACTACTTGTGTATATTACTATTTCTTTTTTTTTTGAAAGTCCGAAATAAAGCTTTCATTCATTCATTCATTCATTCATTCACTGTGTAAAAGTTGGGGGCACTTTCAAATAAAAAAAGTGAATAGTGCATCAAGTTGCTAAAACAGCTTGCAGGTGCAGAGTGTGTTTTACAGATGGAAATGGAAATTAAATGAATTGAATCATGAAAATAAAATGACATGAATCTTGGGGGCAATTTTTGCCCCTCGATCGATCACAGTTTTTAGGGGGATTCTGAGATTTCGTGGGGGGATTTTTGCCCCTGGCTCATTCCGACACTGGCTTGAACACCCCTAAAAAAAAAAAGAGTATAAAATTGCCAATGCACACATCACACATGTGGCGAATGGACCAATACCAGCGCCATATGCGGTCTCATCCCTTTAGGCAAGGAAGCGCCTACAAAACTCCTATGTTAGCTTAGCAAACAAGCCACTTTCATTGTTGTTTTGATGAACAGCTGCAGCGACAGAGTCCTGGCTGTGTTCTAAGGAGTCGAGTGCCAGAGAAGCTGAGAAGACCCACTGGTCTAGATGAAACATTCCCATTTGAGCACTCTGCGCCTGCGGTCGCCTTTTGTGAGCAAGAGTACGCCGACTGTAATCACAGCCAGTCACCCTGCTGGGCAGCTAATGAAACGTTGCCTTGAAGTTTCATAACTCCCCCGTCAACATCCAGTCCTGGGCCATTTCTCAATAAGGGTTCGTGTGTGTTCTTGCGTTCTTGTGTCCCTGTGAAACGTCATCAGTCGCAGCCCCAAGTACTGTTCCAATGCAAAGTTCACATTTTGCCAAGAACGCTTAAAATTCCCGGATGTGTTCTCGACACGCCCACTTTACCGAGGATGCTCTGGTTGGTGACTTGTGTCAACTTGGCAAGGTACATATCCCAGCATTCATTCTGGCATAAGCGAAGGCAGAACGCAGCAGAGGAGACGCCATAAGCTCCGGGAGGTTTTTTTACAATTTAAAGTTTTATTTCATCACTAAATTAATTTCTGATTACTTTTGATGCCTACAAGCAGGGTAGTAGGTTTCAATAAGTGCCACTTTACGAACATTTATCGCGAAAAATGGCAAAAAGCTCCAGAGCACAATTGGCTGCATCTAAATCAGCTGAGCTTTTTTTATTTGTGTAGTACTGCAGGTGGCCTCTGTGCTGGTATTGCGCAATACCCTCAAGAACACATCGTCTCAAACTGCCAACAGCGTCATGTGTGCTTGTGACCTAGCAAGTTAATTCTTCCAAGAACGACTAGCAAGAACGTTCTCCCCAAGAACACAAGAACAAGAGCATATTCTTGGTATTGAGAAACGGCCCTGGTTTTAGTGGTAGCCACTAGCCAATCTCCCAGTCAGTAAGCTTATACAACTTGCCCACACAGGCCTTTCTTTCACTAATGGCCATCAAATAATAATTAAAAAGGACCAAGCCAATAAGACTGTAGGCCAAGGAATCTATAACGCTCCGATGGACAAAGAAGAGCCGTGGAGACGGACCAGACCAAACAAACCTTTACAGCGGGGGTGTCAAACAAACTCATTTTAGCTCACGGGCCACATGCGAGCCAATTTAGTCTCAAGCTTACCAGACAAAGAAAACCAATGCATAATAATAATAACCTATAAATAACAACAATGCCTCCAAAAGTCCTAGTTTCTTTTAGTATAAAGAATCACAGGTAGATGTTAAGAGCATGTTTTCACATAGGGTTATCTCAGCTACATAGGCCTATCAAATTATCAAATCTACTTAGTGTCTGTAAGTAACTGTGCATTATAATTGACACCAACCGTGCAATTCTCTATAGTCAAGGGGTAATGAAAATAGTTTACAATTTAGTGATGAATAGAGAAAACCTGAATAGGCTACTTAATATTTAACTTGCTCCTGAAACCTGCTACCTCTTAGCCTTCAGGTGCATTACATTCACTGGAGGACTTCTCAGTGCAATTTTCACACTTTGCAAAGTCATCCTGTGGCCCAGATTGGACCCTCTGGCGGGCCGGTTCTGGCATGGTACAAGGTGCTGTAAGGAAGTTGTTGTTTCGCTGGATCCTAGGTAAGAGCTCGCTACGGGCAAAGAACTTTTATGGAAAGAACTGAAAGCTCCATATTGCCCCATTGCAACATCAGCGCCCAGCAGCCTCCGCCATTTTTTATTTTTGGAAGCGTGACAGCGCCAAAAGAACCTCGCACAGGCTCGCAGTGGTCAGCTGCGGTAGCGCGGGCCCCTATAATCAGCCTCTCTAAACAGTAACTCAACGGGAGAACACTCTAAATTTCGTGGATTCACATCTTTTCTGGGCGTACTGCAAATCTTGACTGAAGTGGTGTAGTGCAGGGATGTAAAACAACAACCATATTGTGGAAACTAAGCAAAATGTTTCGTTTTCTTTGTTTAGTTTTTTCAAGATAAATAGCTAATGCGGCTGTCGTCCACTCCGTCAGAAGTGCGTTGCCGTGGTTTTAACCTCGGGTCCTTTGCATTTACTATTTATCTTGAAAAAACTAAAAGAAAAAAACGAAAAATTTTGCTTAGTTTCCACAATATGGTTGTTGTTTTACATCCCTGCACTACACCACTTCAATCAAGATTTGCAGTACGCCCAGAAAAGATGTGAATCCACGAAATTTAGAGTGTTCTCCCGTTGAGTTACTGTTTAGAGAGGCTGATTATAGGGGCCCGCGCTACCGCAGCTGACCACTGCGAGGCGCATTCTGTTTCCAAAAATGGCCGGAGTTTCGTCTCTTTCCTTCCATGCTCTTTGCTACGGGTGATCGGTCAGAACCACAGAGATGTCTTTCAGGTAGTAGAGAGAGATAGAGAGATAGCAGGGATAACATAGCATAGCAGAACATCGCTTTTATACCCCACACATTCGAGGTATGACATCCAGTGTTTCCCCTAGAAAATCTTTCAGGCCTGGAGGGATTTCAAAACGTACCCCGTGGGGGCCGTCGCTGGCGACGCTAAACTTTTAGCTAACCTGTTCGCATCTACGTTCGCAATGGCATCCCAAGTATCATCATACTATTATGGGATGCGATGCGAACAGTTGTATTATGGGATGTGCGTTTCCCAGGCAACGACACACGTTGACACGTTTTGGAACAGCGCTGCACGCTGGCACAAGGCTCCTAAAAGCAAAATGCTTATTGTTTTGAATGAATTGGCATCTTCTATTACTGTCAACACTGTCAACACCAGTATTGTTATATTGTAATAATATGCCACAAAGGTTTATTGAAATTTTGGGGAGAGCAGGGGGCATCGACCTCTGAGCCTTCTACAACGGACCATTGTGGTTAATTATCGCGGGGGATGCACGGGCGCCATTAAACAAGCCCAGTTCAGAGAAGCGGTAGAGCAGAAAGGAGGAGAGGAGGATAAGCAGAAGTAGGTTGTGTTGTTGTGAAAGTTATGACAAAGAAGAAACTTCAGGTTCTTTCCTGTTTTCAACCTAATGTGAGTCAGTGGAACGTCACTTCCTGCTTCAGCACTGTACTAGATATTTTCTTCTGCATTTTATTTTCCCATAGACATTTCGTAAAATGCTCATAAAAATAGTTTTACTTGGTCAAACCAAACGGTTCGGCTATATTTAGAATCGGGAGAGAACATAGAACATTTCACTCGGTCCAAAACTATTTTCTTGAAACCCGATTTTTTTAAAGTTTTGGTCAAAGTGAAATGTTATGCGATGTCTCCTGTTTCTAAATATATCTGTACCGTTTGGTGGTTTGAACAAGTAAAACTATGTTTATAAGCATTTTACGAAATGTCTATGGGAAAGTAAATGGCGGATGAAAATCTCTGCCTACAGTGCTGAAGCAGGAAGTGACGTTCCACTTTGGCTCTCCATTGCAGCGGCGCAGCCAAAAAGCATAAATCATTAATAAATCCCCCCCAACTCCCCAACGAGGATGCCATTGTCCATCACATCGCACAGCACTTTCCATTTCCAGTGAGTTTCCTGGCTGCAGAGAAACAGCCATCATGAACAGATCCAGCTGTTCTGTTGTTGCCTCGTGGGCATAAACTAAACGGGAAGGTTTCTTTCTAAAGAGCTAGATTTGTCCTGAATATTAAAAAGAGCGGCCATCTTCTTATATTGCACAGCATGAATTAGGAGCTCACGTCTCATCCTTTAGTCACAGGCAGCCTGGAGAACTGCATGGAAGCAGGAGGCCAGCAGGGGGGGCATCTCACCTCCTCTGCTGCCTGGATCAATGATAACTGAACTTTGACACATCTGACCTGGTGAAGATCTGCCCCTCTCGCTTCTCCTCGTTACTGAGCCCCCGTACGCTGCTCGTCCCCCTCATGTCACTGAAGAAACGTTCAGGCAGATGCAGGGTCTGTGTGCAGGGATGAGCCTGGGGAGGAAACGCCGAGCAGACGAGCAGATGCAGGGTCTGTGTGCAGGGATGAGCCCGGGGAGGAAACGCCGAGCAGACGAGCAGATGCAGGGTCTGTGTGCAGGGATGAGCCCGGGAGGAAACGCCGAGCAGACGAGCAGATGCAGGGTCTGTGTGCAGGGATGAGCCCGGGAGGAAACGCTGAGCAGACGAGCAGATGCAGGGTCTGTGTGCAGGGATGAGCCCGGGAGGAAACGCTGAGCAGACGAGCAAACCCTGCGCGCCCGCGTGCTTTGCTAAACTGGGATGTAATCGTCGGGGCAATACAAAATAACGGCAAGGAAAGAATGGGAGAGAATCCGGAAAATAGCAGTCGACTACAAACAAATGTGAGCTGTAGAACCTAAATCATTGGGGGAAAACCTGGGGTGAAAAAAGATCAAATGATTCAAATAATTAGGCTACATATCACATGTTCATGATGAAAGGAGGGGTCACACAAGGTCGTCAAATCCATTGTCTTCAGCCTCCTGCCACTCAGGAGGAGGACAGCAGGAACAAAGGCCCGGGGACAAAGAGCATCTCCAGCCTGTATTCAAGTGGTCCTCCTGATAAATGGCTGACTGATGAACTGCCAGTTACCACCTTGCTTAAGTATCACCATGACTACTCACACTGTTTATTAGCCTGCTACAGCTCCACTCAGTCACAGCACTGAGGGCTTCAAATTAAAAGACGTCAACAAACACTGACGGCTTCAAATTAAAAGACTTCAACACTCAAGAGGCCATTTACACCTGGCGCTAACATGTGTTTTCTGTGATCAGATTGCAATCAGATTGTATTTTATCACTTCAGCCTGATTCCATTTACACCTGGCGTTAACATGCATTTTCTGCAATCAGATTGCAATCTGATTGCAATCAGATTGCAGAAATGGTTGTCCTCTCAATCCACATAAAGTTGCCGTATCCAGATTGAGAGGACACATTGCATTTACACTTGTGTTCAATGTGTACACAATGCATCCCTGACCACCTCCGGAGGTGGTTTGGCCGATCAGATTGCAATCCTTCTTCAATGCGTTTTGGGGTGTTTACACCTGTACTTTCAAGTGATAAAACACGATCTGATTGCAATCTGATGATCACAGAAAACGCATGTTAGCGCCAGGTGTAAATGGCCTCTCCGTCACAGCACTGACGGCTTCAAATTAAAAGACTGTTTATTAGCCTGCTGCTACACTCAGTCACAGCACTGACGGCTTCAAATTAAAAGACTTCAACAAACAGGAAGAAGGATGTCAATAAAGCAGGTGGGAAACTGAAGTCTTTCCCTCTGGTATAAAACAGATGCTTGTTTGCAGCCACTGATCGCGGCCTGCAGTCCGTCAGCTGCTCAGCGGGAAACAAAGCCTCCATTCTAGGGGCGCTCCGCTCCTTGGTAGGTGGAGGGTCAGCAGAGACACAAATAACTCAAGACAGACACGTGTGAAACACACCACCCACCCGGGACGACGGAGAAGATCCCTCATGATGAACAACTAGAAACCCTATAGGACAAATTATTAGGATGAAATATCCCATAAACCCTCTAAATATTAAGCTGGCAAAACAACAACAACTAGTATACTACTACAGAAAATCCTGAAATAGTGCCATAAAAGAAACACTCCTACACAAGAAGGTGTCATTTGTGTGGCTTCCTTGGGACAACAACAGTGTGTTACCTTTCAACACAAGCCATTTTAAATAACAGTTTGTGGTCAAATATACAAGTCATTCTTGTGTTGGTAAATGTGTTGGACAAAAGCAGCCACAAAGGCGTATTAAAATAATCTCATCTTTTTAAGTGTGTAATGAATATTGCAGTGACTTTGATGGTGACCTACATAAATATAAACTTGTCACACCCTACTGTTATTCTTGATTATATAATCCACACGGTTGTCCATTGTTGTCTAAGACAGCAGGAAGGAGAGTCCGTCATAAAACTGCGCGCCCTTTTTGACTCATCGCTGGCCTGCTTGTGTTTTTTTCAATGGACAGTTAACAGGCAAAGTTGGCCAACCCAAAGGCTTGCATTGATCTCAGGACGTCCCCCCAACATGCTACCAGTGAACACACACACTCACACATGCGACATAAACATGCTACCAGTTAACACACACACTCACTCACACACACTCTCACAACATGCTAACCAGTTAACACAGACACTCACACATGCTCTTACAACATGCTAACCAGTTAACACAGACACATGCTCTCAGACAACATGCGAAGCATTATCAGCTGCCACATGGGATACACGCTGTAATCAGGGTGTTTGCAGGCGGCACCATCAAATTCAATTTGATGCCACACTTGGTCTGAAATATTTGGACGAAAGTCTGTGTGACTGAGCTGATTTCCAACCTGAGATGGGGGACAACATTTGAGTCTTCTGAAACCGAATGAAAGACTTAAAATGCTATATTTAATGGCTTTTGAGAGCTTAATTTAGGCATAATATAATTTAAGTAATTTCCCACAATATGTGGGCAATATATAGTCAATTATTCTCAACCTTTTTCATATCAAGGAGGATGGTGGACCCTAATTGCATCATTCTGTATTGTAGAGAGATAAGAGTGAAACTATGATCAAAACAGCCTGATGTTAACTGTGTTTACTTCTGGCAGATAAATAATGCCCATCAATTTGACTGGGGACCCCCTGGAACCCCCTCAAGGAAGGACCCCTGGTGTGTGTAGGACCCCTGTGTGTGTGTGTAGGCTACTAAAGTTTTTGTGTGGTTTTAGCAGAAAACGTTAAAATGAATGAAGGGATCCAATGAAAGTGAATAAATCGATCTCACATTGTTTGCGACATTTCAAGTTACAAAAGTAGCCTACTTTTCTCCCGTCTTCTCAGTATGCCTACAGTACTACCGCCTGCCTACATACATGCTCCACACATCACAGTCCATGCGTGAAGTTGGCGCTAAATTTAATTCCGCTTTCACGCGACTTGCCCGTCAACAAAGGAGGCAAACACCGGGCCGTGTGTTTTATTGTCAGTAACGATGTTAGGTCATCAAGATATTAAGCCACAGAAATATAACCATAATCATGTAACCAAGCTGCTTCATAGGCTACCGAAGTCAAAAGGAAATATTATAATCTCCAAAGAGAATCTTACAACCGTCTGACCGTGATCAGAAACCGCCTTGCTTACAGTAAAATCATGTTAGAAAACCACGAACAGCCAAAGGTTCTACTCGTGCCCGGACGACAATAACAATGTAAACACTCCTTATTTATCCATAATAATGTGTCCTACCTTGCAGTCTGTTGTGAGAATGGTTGAGTGAGCGGGGCTGTGTAGTCTGATCCCGTCTGTGTCCTCCTGACTGACTGTCTGCGAACCGCTCAAGTTGAAGTGACTACATGCTGCCTTCAAGTGTTCCTTGTAATTCCAAGCTCCGCAGTCATACTCGTGTCGTCCCCCCAAAATAGAGCAAGAAACTCACCGCGTATTCCACACATCATAAATTGGTAATTTGGTGTCTGTTTTGTTTTATAAATCAAATGCCATTTGATTGAAATGGTGCAATAATGCCACAGCTGGGTGACTGGGCATAATTGAAAATTCCAACTTTCCGAATCATATTGACTTCTGAGGTTATTTGAGCGCACTCAAATTATTCAATATTTCCGACAGCACTTGAAGGTAGCAAGCAACCACATGGTCGTTTCCTCTCGTCACTACACGAGGGGGGCGGGGCGGGGGAGGAAGATATTCATAATTTGATAGTGAAATGACATTGCGGCATGGTCGGAAGTATCAACTCATGTCTGGTTGGGTAACATCTTTGAAGTTTTGTGAATCATCGGTGTCATCCTTCTGTTTCCTGGCATGCCAGATCCAGATGCCAGTCACTCACTTCAGAAGTAGGCTACCCGGTGATAGATAGGCCTACAGTGTAAAAAGATGAGCAAACTATGGTCTCCAATCGTAGCCAACATTGGGCTGTACACAAAACCAATTAATATGAACTTGTGGTCGGTCCCCGTAACAGACCCTACCCCCCCCCCCCTATCCTCAGACAACTTCCTCATCAGTTTGGTGGTTGATTGACTGAAGGAGGGTGTAGGATCAATTATTGACCTGAACTGCACCATATAAGTATGACGTCACATATGTGAACACATCTCAAATAAAATCTAAAAATCTAAAAATCTAAAAATCTAAAAATAAATAAATAAATAAATAAATAAATAAATAAATAAC
This sequence comes from Poromitra crassiceps, assembly GCF_964638095.1. Classification (NCBI taxonomy): domain Eukaryota; kingdom Metazoa; phylum Chordata; class Actinopteri; order Beryciformes; family Melamphaidae; genus Poromitra; species Poromitra crassiceps. The sequence goes on from NC_139647.1 coordinate 14,735,514, forward strand.
TTCATTTGTGGCCAGAAACCCTGTGATTTAGTGTCCTGGCACAGAGCCACTTTTGTCTTTATGCTGGAGTAGTGTAGCCTACCGTAGCTGTAAGAAGTCACCAGATAGGAAATGAGTTCCCATAAGCTGTGTGTGCGTGCGTGTGGCATGCACATGTGTGTGTGTGTGTGTGTGTGTGTGTGTGTGTGTGTGTGTGTGTGTGTGTGTGTGTGTGTGTGTGTGTGTGTGTGTGTGTGTGTGTGTGGCATGCACGTGTGTGTCACATGTCTGCCTTGTGATGTAGGCCTGTAGAGGTTAACATCAAGTGAGTGTGATCAATTCCTGAAGCCAGATCCTGTAGGAAGTCTGCTCTTTAGACCAGCATGCTTAGAGGCAGGCACACAAGTGTTTTTCATTTGACAGAGGTGAAGCTAGCCAAATGCCCTCATTGGCTAACTGCAAACTTAACATATTATCTTGCTATATTTCACTGAAACTGAATTTTGGATCAATCTGATCCTGTTAGCCAATCCCGTTGAATTTCACATACACCCGTCACTGCCCTGTGAATCTGTCTTCTTGGAAGACTGAAGTGCTTCATCCATGAAATCACAAGTGCAAAACACAACACACTATAATAATAATATACAACGTATGAGCTTACCGCTAATTTGACACATTATACACATCATATCAGCACCAACGTGACCATAGTTTGAGCCACACAAAGAGCTATTCTGACACGAGATGAAATGACGAGTGACTCAGGTACAATGTCCTGCTGCCTTCCTGTCACTATACATTCTGGACAGTGAAAAAGGAGAACATAGTAAGCAGTGTTAAGGGTAACTCATTACAAAGGTAACATATTACATGTAATATATTACTTTTAGCAGTAACTCAGTAATATAACTTATTACTTATAGGATTTCAGTAATATTATACCAGTTACTTTGTCAAGTAACTCAAGTTACAAATTGAGTTACAGTACATTTTATTAAATCAAAGCACATATTTAAAAAAGATACAATCATTTCCTAATCAAACTTATTTGTTTTTTATGCAAATAACCACTATAGACGACAATAACAAAGGAAAAGAATAACATTTAGAATTTTGGATTGTTTACACTGACTTCAAGGCGGTTGAAATTATTTTTCGGGATGGTTCCGGGGCAGCGATGTCATTCTGCTGCTGCTGTTGTTTTGGTGAAAGTAATGCAAAAGTAGTGTAATAAGTAACGAGTTACTCTACACAGAAAGTAACATTGTAAAGTAACTTATTACTTTCAAATGAAAGTAACTAGTAATATGTAGTATATTACATTTTGAAAGTAACTTGCCCAACACTGATTCTGGACAGTGAAAAGGGAGAACATAGTAAGTAGCCTACACACTCTTCTTCTGCTGCTTTTAGCATGCAGCATGTTTTCTTCCTACACACTCTTCTTCTGCTGCTTTTAGCATGCAGCATGTTTTCCTGAAGTGTTTAATTCCATGGCAGGACGCGGGCCTGTCTGCTGCAGCAGCTGCGTCTCCAATGGCCACATTGTGATGGAGTCTGACAGCGCGGAGGCGTTGTTGTTTACGGCTGGTTCTCTCCCGCGTGCGAGTCTGGATCTGCTGAGTGTTGCTCTCTGCTATTTGCTCATATAGCCGTGGTGGTATCCACCCTGTCTCCCACTGTGTCTATAATAAGAGCGCTGTGGTTTTTGGAGTGCTAGGCTGGCCTGCTTCCTCGCTAAAACCCAAACCCAAACCCAAACAGCTGGGTCACTCACACTGAGGGACCACTGTCTCTCTGCTGGTGTGAAGACGCACGACTGCATTTCATTTACACTGTCATTTTCATTGTTGTAGTCAAGTCACTGTAACTCGAGTCCGAGTGGAGTCTTGAGCAGCGTTGGGCAAGTTACTTTCAAAATGTAATATACTACATATTACTAGTTACTTTCATTTGAAAGTAATACGTTACTTTACAACATTACTGTCTGTGTAGAGTAACTCGTTACTTATTACACTACTTTTGCATTACTTTCACCAAAGTAACAGCAGTAGCAGAATGACATCGCCGCCCCGGAACCATCCCGGAAAAATAATTTCAACCATCTTGAAGTCAGTGTAAACCGTCCAAAATTCTAAATGTTATCCTTTTCCTTTGTTATTGTCATCTATATTGGTTATTTGCATAAAAACACACAATTTGATTAGGGAGAGACCATAGAACATTTCACTCAGACCAAAACTTAAAAACATTGAAAAAACATTTTCTTTAAATGCGTAGTTTTTTTTACCTTTTGGTCCGAGTGAAATGTTATGTGGTCTCTCCTGTTTCTAAACATATCTGAACCATTTGGTTTTACCAAGTAAAACAATTTTTACAAGCATTTTACAAAATGTCTATGGGAAAATAAATGGCGGATGAAAATCTCTGGTACAGTGCTGAAGCAGGAAGTGACGTTCCACTTTGGCTCTCTATAGACCAAATCACCGTGACGTCACCATGTAAACAAATTTACTTCCGGGTACCACTTGGGGAAGGCGGCAGGTTTAAATGTGCGTGTTGTCAAATAAATGCTGTCAAACCCTCTCGCTGTTTTCGGCCGACTACTTTCAATTTAAATGGTTAAACGGTTGGTAAACATGCTTGTCCGACGTATCTAGCCTTTCTTCTGTGTTTGTTTTATGTAGTGTTAGCTAGCTAATAACGTTTGTTTGTCTGTCAAACTCGCTGTTTTTTTACGTTACAGACAGAGTAACCTCGCGTCACCAGGCTCTTCTCGGCGAGAAAGAGCCTGGTACAGACAGAGCTACTGACGCCACGTCAATTTAATTTAGCTTCAAGTCTACTCTAGTCTGGTCCAACAGGTAAATTAGCTAGTCTGGTCTCCACTAACGTTAGTGAAAGTGTTGTTATGAATGATATTAAACAACAACACAACACGGACGAACCATTTTTGTCTTCTTTGTCTGTTTTTGTCTTCAACACGTCAGTTTGTGCCGTCCACCGCCATTATAATGTGTGGACCTCAGGGGTACCCGGAAGTAAATGTAAACATCCCGCTGATTTGGTCTATTGGCTTGTGCAACCAAAGTGGCTCCACAGGCAGTGCACAGCCCTGACCGGCTTTTTCCATGGAAGAAGACGAGAGAGACGCAGAGAAAGCAGGAAGGAGGGAGGGAGGAAGAGAGAGGGGGGAAGAGACAAGAGTGACATGTGGTTTCCTCTAGGACAGGACAGTGTAACCTCAACATGTCTTTCTTTACATCACCATCCTCTCCAAAAGACAACACTGAACATTTTTCCAAATGAAATATTTTGTGAAGACTTTATTTGGATAGTCCGCCTGCAGAGCGTCTACAGAGTATTTGTAACATTTCAAGAGATGATTAGCTGACGTTCAACAATTCAACTGTTTCGCTTTGGTCTGTAGTTGTTGTTTTAACAGCGTATTAGTTGAGATTCAACAAACATGAACAGATTATGTTTGCTCTCCGTTCCACACACCTGCACCTAGTGTGATGTTCATCATAATCATCTGTTAACCATCTGTTAAACAGTTTATTGTTTATTTGCACAAAGAAAAAATGAATAACAACAGATAGTACAAGTATCTTAATACAAAGAAAATTGTGCAGGTGAGGGAAAGAATCCCGGAGGGGCTTATAGAGTCTCACCTTATTTAAAAGAAAATCTAAACAAATTAAAGACTAATAATGAAAGAAAAACAAACAATCAAGACAATATATTTAAAACAATATCAAAGTTAAAAAATAAATATATGCAGAAAAGAAAAAAGAAAAAAATATATAATAAAAGAGAAGGAAAAGAAAAGAAAAAGCAAACAGGTGCACCAGCGGGTAAACCAACAAAATCAATCAATAAAATACAGGGGAAAAGAAATAAATTAGGGTTAGCAAATCATTTGAACTGCATTTCCCGTAGTTGTCAGATACTGTGCTCTTTTCAGAGAAGTTGTTTATGTTTTGTTTTTTTAAGTTTAATTGTTGAATATCACTCTAAAGCGGTTGAAATGTTACAAATACTCTGTCGACTCTCTGTAGTATTTTTGTGTAAATGTAAAAAAAAAAAAAAAAAAAAAAGAGTAAATGGGATACTAGGGATACAGGTAAAGGGCAATGCAGAAGTGAATGTCCTACAGCGAAAGGGATTCTGTTGTAGCCCAGCAGGTGCACGTCTGTTTGAGGTCTTCCTGGGAGGCATCTTATCTGTGTGATCATGTATCTGTCTGCTGAAATGTAACCAACAGAAAAAGCTGCAACCCTGCACTTCCTGCTAAGTGCTGCTGCTAACCCTCAACAGCTCCGCCCTTTTATGCAACTTTGAGAACACAGGTTTACGAGCGACACAAACATCACACGCGTCTAATTCAAGCATATCCTGTGAAATCTGTGGCATAACAGGCAAACTGTGGGAGAGCAGGAGGGCATCAGATGAAAGCGACGGAAGTGGCTTTCGGACCACATAGTGAGATTTAAGGAGACAGCGATAGAAAAAAGAATTCCAGAGGATGGCCTCTTTAACCTCTAAATGAGCCAGGGGAGAGGGAGAGAGAGAGAGAGAGGGAGAGAGAGAGAGAGAGAGAGGGAGAGAGAGAGAGGGAGAGAGAGAGAGGGAGAGAGAGAGAGAGAGAGAGAGAGAGAGAGAAAGAGAGGGAGAGAGAGAGAGAGAGAGGGAGAGAGAGGGAGGGAGAGAGAGAGGGAGAGAGAGAGAGAGAGAGAGAGAAAGAGAGGGAGAGAGAGAGAGAGGGAGAGTAGTGCACAGATTAAGAAATTCCTCTTAATCTAATGGAGCGGTTGGGAATGAAAACTGACAGATAACAGAATGAAGACTTCTGCACCTCAAAAGGCCAACAACTCCAGAGTCAGGATTCCTCCCCAAATTCCACATTTCATGTAATACTTGTTGTACTGGGAGTTTAACAGCTGCACATTCAATCTCTGTGAGCCTCATTTAGCAATATTTTGGTATGTGCAAAATGTTGACAGGGGCTTAAAATTGGGGCCCAATCTTATAAAAAAAATACGCACCCTTAATGCCAAATGGTTTTTACTGTAAGACTTAGTGCCCTATAATGTTTTAGCTAATATATAACGTACACTGTTTCCCATCAATCACTAACCCCATTATTCATTTCAGTAAGCAACTACAAATATGGTGGACTGTCTGACATAAATTAGATCAGTGATATACAAGGAAAGTTTGCGCTCTTAACTCAAGGCGTGCCCGAGGAGTGTGCCAGGTGCATAAGGTCAGTATGAGAACGCAGAAAAAGGCTCGCACACTGAGGAGGCTCTCTGGATGCATTAAAAAATATATATATTTACATAATGAAAATAATGACATAATGACATAGTGATAAAGTGACAACAGAAAGGTGAACGCTTTGGTCGCTGAGGATGGTGTGAGGACCGAAACGTTCACTTTTCTGTTATTACCTGATCACTTTTTATTTTCATTATGTAAATGATGGTAAAAAGAAAATTGCATCCAGAGAGCCCCCCAAATTGTGTGCCTTTTTCTGCTTTCATAAATCAGATCACGACAGTGAAACAGGCCAGGAATATGAAACAGATTTGGACTTGAAATCAATCATTTTGGCCAAACAGTGACTTCATCACATTTTCATCTTCATTCCATTTGAGCTGAAAACATCTGTATGGAAATCCCACTGGATGTGTGTGTGTGTGTGTGTGTGTGTGTGTGCGTGTGTGTGTGTGTGTGTGTGTGTGTGTGTGTGTGTGTGTGTGTGTGTGTGTGTGTGCGCGTGTGTGTGTGTGTGCGCGTGTGTGTGCGCGTGCGTGCGTGCGTGTGTGTGTGTGTATGACACGACTCAGGCATGAA
>NC_139647.1:14746357-14751357 GCF_964638095.1 Poromitra crassiceps
CTGTAGGCCAGTACCAGTGTCTTGAATTTGATCCGTGCCGAGATGGGAAGCCAGTGAAGGTCCCGGAAGATGGGAGTGACATGAGAAAATTTAGGTTTGGCTCTCTGATGAAAAACTGGCAATAAAAAAATAATAATAATAATAATAATAATAATAAAAAATAGAAAAAAAAAAAACTATAATAATAAATACCACGAGTGAATAGAAGTCACAGGGGCAACATGTTCCTAATTTGGGTCAAACGTCCTCCAGTTTTAGCATAAAATGAAGGTTATTTCCAAGATAATTAGAAACCACGTCATTAGTGCGAAACTAATTTAGGCTGACTGGCTGAGCATGGAAATGACAGGGACTGTCCTGGGGCCATGTGGTTTGAGAGGTGCAGTTCTTAACCTCCACAGACACCAGCTGTAGTCTGGGACTGGTGTTGGACAACCGTAGCCTGTCACAGCACAGGAGTGGATACAGGGTTTGGCTGGCCAAGAGAGTGAGCTGACTAAACTATGCCCAAGTTGAGCTGTGTGGTTGTCTGGTGAGTTACAGTCGTCTAGCCAGGCTGAGTAACTATGTCAGAAAGATCCATAGGAAACTCAGCAACACTGAGCCACAAGGCTAAAACTAACAAAGTGTGTGACAAAATGCACCAACCGCTAAAAACATACTCTCAAGGGTAATTTCCTCCCAAGGATTAGTGACTAACTGGGTCAGACAGGGGTATGGGGCACAACAATGCTGTTATTGACTCAGGGATCTGACTAGAGGTAGAGCAATATTGCTCCTGCACCTTGAATGCTAGAGAGCCTAAACCAACCCTAAGGGGAAACACACATTCCTCAAAAACAGCAGAAATCCCATCAGTGACTTCTTCTAAAAGCCTGACTAAATCCGTGCGACCTTTGTTAGACCTTTTTTCTTACATCAAAATTACCGCTTATACAAAAAAAAATGTAAACACAGCTACACAGCATGTGGTAATCGCCATTGACACTTTCACATCGCCTACCAACCCATTCAGCAGAGCTGACAGGTTAGCGAGAAAAAGAAGAAGAAATAATAATAATAATAATAATAATAATAATAATGTAATTTCAATAAAAATAAATGGTCTTGTTGATGCCCGTTGGAGGAGAAAAAGGTATTTCAACAAAAAGCAGCAGACCAAAATACTCATTGGGATGTTAAGATTACATATGGAGTGAAACTGTGGCTGTAAAGCATTACTCAAAATGAATATTAACGTTACAATGAGGGTTTTATTTTGAAAGCCCTGAAGCAGATGACCTATTTTTACATTCTGTCTGACTTGACGGCCGTGCAGTTTATGTTGTTATGGGGGGGGGGTGAGGGGAGTGGGGTCAGGGGCGGAGCGACCCTATCAGCCCAGAGGGGGCGAAGCTCTTAGGGGGGCCCCATCAAAAAAAAAAAAAAAAAATTTTTTTTTTTTTTTTTTTTTTTTTTGAAGGCCAGGCCAGGCCGCAGGGCCGGTTCCAGAAAAATTTGACATGTTATTTTACTAAAAATAATGCATTTGACCATCATTTCAAGTAGAATGATACCACCCAAGCAAGAATATTTCAAGTGTTTCAAGTGCTTTACTGAAATATTTGGACCATATAATGATAATACAATTATCTCAACCTTAAAAGGTTACATATAGGTGCCAAAAAGCCATAAAATCACATCAAAGAACAAAGAAAAACAACAACTATAATTCAAGTTTAAACAGTAAGTGTGCAGCTGTAGCATTTATACATTTTTTTACTTTTCAACTGAGCATGCAGACAAATAAGGGTGCAATGCATGCTTTTGCACCCCCGTAGAACCGGGCCTGCCAGGCCGCGAAGAAAATTTTGCCTTTTTTGCATGTTTGAATCGGTTTTAGCCATATTTAGTGGAATATCTAATTTTAAACACACCAATGTTATTGTCTATTGATTGAATTCCTCTCAGACTCACACCACTGACTTTATTAAATAAAGTCATTTTAAGTCACAACTGTAAAATAGCTGATAGCCCCTATATCCGAAAACACAATTTGTCACTCACTGAGCCAAGTAATATTATGTCCAAGAAAGACTACAGTGAAGCCACTTTACAGACAAGCTTGTTCTGAAGAAGAAAAATAAAAACACAGGTTGCCAGCCAGGTGGCCTGGCCTGCAAAAAAAAAAAAAAATTTTTTTTTTTTTTTTTTGATGGGCCCCCCTGACGAGTGGGCCCTGGGGCGACCGCCCCCTTGCCCCCCCCTCTGGCTCCGCTACTGAGTGGGGTCCACTACTGTGGACCTACAGTATAACAAATTTCACTTCCACTTCACTATTTCCCTTCCCACCCATCACAACGAGTTGGGTGGTCCTACCGTACTTCCCAACTCGTTCTGGCCGACGAGCCTGACGGCATTACTTGACCTTTGCCTGGACTCACACGTGCGGGGTGCTTTTTAACGGTCCGCCAGTGGCGCGTTCCATAAAACGCTCAAGGGCTCCAGAGCGCGTTACCTCAAGCGCAAAAGGAAAGCAGTGCTTTGGGACGAGTTCAGAGTGAGAACGTGTTGCATACAAATAGTACGGACATGGCAGCCTAAAGCTGGAATGATGTTAAACGTACGACTGTCGCAATGAGCTTTTATACTCTGGGCGGGTTTCTGCTCGCCCAAGTGACCGTTATTTTTGAAAACTCCACTTTGTCCGCCCAGCTGCGTCTGCGTTGTTAAAAATGGGGTGTGCACGGCCAGGCGAAAACTCGCCACACCGGAGCCTCATGGAGGGAGGGACGTGTCCGCTGATTTGACGTCACTCGGCCGCTCACAGATGCATCAGGTATCATTCAAGCTTAAGGGGGCACTGGTGCCATAATCCTTAACTTTCACACCTTAATTCATGCTATGTGTGTAATGTAACGTAATGTAATGTAATGTAATGTAATGTAATGTATGTGTGGTCCAGTCATTTGTGCGCTCTTTTTCAGACGAGACTATTGTCTCCCAAAGGCATCTAAGCACCAAGATCATCACGGCTTTTGGAAATCAATTCCAGTAGAGGCATAGTCTGCAGATAGTCTGAGCTGACCATAGCAAATATGACATGAGGCTAAAGTCCACATCATTCTTGCTGAATCTGAGGCTCACCATCAGTTTCCTTTCCAAGGGATAGCAGTGTGTAATCAGCAATTTTGTTTATTTGTTTTAAATATGAGACAATAGTTGGAACATTTCCCCCGGTCTGGCGATGATCCAAATTTCGTCCCTTTGCTGTTACTAATCGTTTTACAGTCAAGTGAAATGCATTAGTGTATGGAGCTTGATTACGATAACCATTCTTTATACAAGAAGTGGCTCCGGGTGTTGCAGCCTGCAGGATTTCCTGATTGCTGCAGGCAATACTGAACTTACAAAGAATATTTATGCAGGGGAAATCAACATGGGCAACAGTTTAAGTACAGATCATTTTACTGAAACTGGACAAACACAAGAATTACTCTTTAAAAAGCTGTATACATGATTATGACAAGGCAATTCACTTTGTTTAAAGTGGACAGCAATATAGTATAAACTCATTCACGATACAAAGTCATTTTCTTATTAATTCTCCTCCCGATGTTGAAACAAATGCGACAGCACCAAATGTTTTTCTTTTATAGCCTAGATTTCAGCAATTTACCCACCTACCTAAACCAGTGGTTCTCAAACTTGGGGTCAGGAGTCATGCGATGATTTATGATAGGAAAAACGCAGATTTCTACCATACAAATAAATGTATGTCTATGTCTATGGTCATGTCCATTTTTCTGATTTTCTCTTTTGTTTCTTCTGAAGTACTGAATCGTTTTCAGCCTCTCAGCCTCCCCTGATAATGAATCACATGGAACGACCTGAGATTGGGAAATCGTTTGACCGAGGGGGTCGCAAGTAGACATTGCTCCATTTTAAGGGGTCAAGAGCCAAAAAAGTTGAGAAACTCTGCTCGAAACTCAACAAGCTTGTGTGTGTTTGTGTTTGTGTGTGTGTGTGTGTGTGTGTGTGTGTGTGTGTGTGTGTGTGCGTGCGTGCGTGCGTGTGTGTGTGTGTGTGTGTGCGTGCGTGCGTGTGCGTGCGTGCATGTGTGTGTGTGTGTGTGCAATACGCTTCATTCAAGATGTGAAAACAAACCTGGGCTTATTTACTTATGGAAAGTTAATGAGCTTCAACATTCCAGCATTTTTAAATTAAATATAAATAAGGATCCAGATGTATTTGTTTGATCACACGTCCCGAGGAGCAGATTATTTTATCATAGGCTTTTGTTTATTTTTTCATCAATATTTTCTCGTCATTAACCCCTCCCTCAATTCCATCATCCCATTCCTCTTCCTATTTTCTTTTTCTCTGATCGGATCTGCTGTTTGTGTGAGAAAACTCTAGAGTGCCGCAGGGATGAGCCCTAAAACCCGGAAGCTAGCATCACCTAGCTTCCTCATCTCCAAGTCAACCAGTTTTTTGAACGGGGTTTTGGTTAGAGGCCTGAAATAAGGTCTGTGCTTAACAAAAGTTGATGATACTTCACCCTTTTGTTCAGCAAGATCAGTGCAATCTTCACAAATGAACACAATTTTTTATGATTTTTTAGAAGCGTTTTCTGGCGATCACGATTTTTGGCACTCACACTTATGCTTTGAAAGTCATAAAAGTGGTGTTCATTTGTGAAGATTATCTTGCTGAACACAAAGGTCTCAGTTCCCCAAACTGTAAACCACAGGCATCTAACGCAAAAAACACATACAAAAATCCCACTGACAGACTTCTAGACAAAGGGAACCCAGCGCGATGCTAACTTCCAGGTTGGCTTAGAAAAATGTGTCATCCCTGCGGCACTCTATATAATATATAATACTTCATTATATATATAATATATAATATTGATCTCTATTGCAAACAAACTAGCTCATGACAATGACGATGATTTTCATTATCCTGGCTGCCACTGCATCATGTTACCCTGCTACTTCTCTCCTGTCTGTTGGCCC
>NC_139647.1:14756357-14821357 GCF_964638095.1 Poromitra crassiceps
ATGATGTCACCCAGTGGTTTTTGGACTCGCGTTTTAAAGCCTCTTTGCTGGTGATTTCTGGGTCATTTTTATCGTCGCCATGTTGGATTTGATTAGCGCCATGTCTAAAATTTGGAGCCAGAAGTGACCATATTTGGACAAAACGGTGGAGCTGGAGAGGAGAGAGCGAGGTGGCTACGGCCCCTTTTCCCTATAGCCCCCCCTTCCTTGCACTCCCCACCATCCACCCATATCCCCCTAGTCCAGGGGTGGGCAACATTTTTTTCAGACTTACATCACGTAAGTCGTTTATTATTATAGATCATACCTGCCAACACTCCTGATTTTCGCGGGAGTCTCCCTATTTTTAACCCTCTGTGATTGATCATTTCTCCTGTTAATCCCCTGATATAACTGTGATACAAATCCAATGGCTGTAGCAGATGAGATTTATTAACATAATTCTGCCTTTTATTTAGTTTTTGGGGGTTGTTTTTTCTTTTGAGGATGTTGAGGGCCAGATTTCCATGGTCCAGGGGCCGGGTCTGGCCCTGGGGCCGTATTTTGTCCATGTGTGCCCTAGTCACTCCCCCTACCCACCCCTCGAATCCCAACTCTCTACCAGCTTCCTAGCTATGGCTCCCGTTTTCTGACTCTTTCATCTTCTGACCCCGGTGGGGCCTGCCAGCCCAGCGCCGTGGGAAAGACTCTTGAAATTCTAAAATCGAACAACCTGAAAGTCGCATTACCGTTGTATCATCATGTATAGACTTTGTCTCTTTGGCCATCATCTCTGTATGACGGATGGCTTCTGTAATGGCACAGTTAAATCTGCAAAATCAGTGAGTTAAATCTGATTCTAAACTTCAGTATCTTCCGCCTGGATTAAAAACATATTTTCATTCATTGCCTCCTATCCTGGTTGTCAGTGTGTGATTGCTTGCTTGACGGCTTCCAGAGGATGTCTGCCAGATGTTTGCTGTCCTCCTCCAAACCCAACCCATGTTATCGCTGCCAGAACTCCCCATCCTCCTCCGCACTAGTAATCGCACTGGACCACCACACCCAAACGGCCAAACCTGGGTCAGAGTGCATCTGGAATCCCTTCAAATACTTCAGTTCACTTTAGCCTGGGTGGAGACATCACTGGGTGGAGACATCACTGGACATGCCTGGATGGGTTAAATGCAGAGGACACTTTTCACCGGCCACCGTCAGCATGAGTGTGTTGTGGCCGCATGCATGTGTTGTGGTGTTCGTGTGACAATAAAAGACGGGGCTTGTCCCGTTACGAGAGTTGTTTTTTTTATGATTGTTGAGTGCCAGTGAAATTCTTGCTGAGTGTTTTTGAGTGCAAGTCATCACTTTATGTGTATGTATGTATCTCTCTCTCTCACACACACACACACACACACACACACACACACACACACACACACACACACACACACACACACACCACAGAGAGAGAGAGAGAGAGAGAAAGACAGCCATACAGAGAGAGAAAGAGAGAGAGAGAGAGATAAACAACTGACCTCACCCAGAGTTTGGTCGTTTCAGTTTAGTCTTTTATTGTTTGAAAATATTTGGAGAAAATCCCCCCAAGAATAATTTTCATGCATTTTAACTTGACTGGGATTAACCGTAAGGCGATTTTGTCAGAAGAGTCTGGGGCAACCTGCTCAAATAGCCCCAGTCTGGATGAAGGAAATCCTTCCACTGAAACAGGTCAACTCAGGCTACGTGAGCTGACCTGTCTGTGGGAAGCTGGTCCCAAGGTTCCAGCGGTGCTTGGTGGTGATGTTGTGTCTTTGGATGGGTGTGGTCACATAACCAGATTAGGAGCTGGTTCAGCGTTTTGGCTGCCGGGTCACTATATGGCCAAGCTCTATGATTCAGCCTAGAATGTCAAATGGGAATCTCCTGAAGCAGCTTCCCAAACTCACAGATTGCTGACTGAGCTGCCGTACTTCTGTGTGAGATTTCAAGGCCACCTGGGACTGATCCAAGTGAAGATATCTAGGCCTTTATGCTCAGCTACTTTGACAGACGAGAAAGTCACAGATGAACACAGTTCAAACGTGACTGACTGAAGGAGTTTTCTCTGATATAACTGATATATATATATATATACTGTATATATATATATTTTACAGTGCACCTGAACGCAACATACAAGATACCCGCTGAATAAGTGTCCAAATGTTCATGTCATTCTGGCCAATACTCCACTTCTGTTATAACATTTCAGTCTGGAATATGGAATATCTTTCAATAATCTTTATGACTAAAAGGCTAAACGTAATCTCATGTGTAAGAAATGACTGTTCTACATTGAAGTAAAAAATGTAAATAATTACCTTGTTAGTTTTGGATTTATTTAGCTTCAACAGTGCATTTTTGTTCGTGTGACCCTCAACACAGGCTTTGAGAATCCCGGGCCACTTACTGATACTTATGCTTAAATTAACCCACTCATATTCTGGTTTATTTCAAGAAAAACATTTTGGCTAGTGGAAATTCTAATTGGCTGGTAACTTCTAGCAGCCATATTGGCAGGTGGCCAAAAAAGCTCATTTCAAGCCCTGCAGGGAGAGCAAGTGGTGACATAGGAGTGAGTGAGAAAAGGATCAAATATTGGTGTTTAAGACTGAATAATGACATCACAACTGTTAATTTAAAATGAGTTATTCCTCTAAACCTGACTTCAAATGCCCCAAATTGTTCTGCGCCAGCGCCGTTCGCCCCCAACCCTCAGCAAAATCTGGCCCTCTGGTGGCGAGGAATTTTTTTTGTGGTCCTCTCTATCATCAAATTTCCTGGGTTACGGCATGACAATATTTGTTCAGCCCCCGGCAACAATCTGGGTTTCTCATGTGGCCCCCCATGAAAAATAATTGCCCACCCCTGATCTAGCCTCTTAAATTGGCTCTCAAAGTGAACCGGATTCATGCATTTTAGTTTAAAATGTACACATTTTTCTTACAGGGGGCATGGCCCCCCGAACCCCCCAAGAGGGTCCAAGCATGGTCTAGCCACCACAATCTCTCCAAATCCTGTGGGAATCATACAGTTATTAGTATTTTCTTTGTTCTTAAAAATATACATTGCCTGTTTGTGTTTTGCAATATGGATATTGTTTTATTTATAATTAAATTGAGCATTGGGCCTTTATAAGAATGTTTATTTGTATTATTTCAATTGTCACACTCATCGATACATATTTGAGGTTTGTTTATTAATTTGGAAAAGGACCACGGGAACAAACGCCGCGAACATGATCCGACTACTTTTTCAATCTGACTGGCTACTCAAAAGTTTGGGGAACTCTCTGATTTAAAATGAGATATTCCTCTAAATTGAGCTTCAAATGGCCGCCGCCGACATCCGTGGGCCCAATGTCATATCCTTTCATGGGTCCCGAAATCCCTGGCTACTGCAACAACACCACCACCACCGACAACAACAACACCAAACAGAGCCTATGGTTAAGGGCTTGCAGGGTCATACAGTATAGCTTTTTCAAAATGGCAAGATTAATGAAATCAGATTAATGAAATCAGATTAATGAAATCAGATTAATGAAATCAGATTAATGAAATCAGATTAATGAAATCAGATTTTGGCTGGCAACACTTTTAGTTTGACTGCCCTTGAGCTGAATCTGCACTCTGCACACAATGTGCCAAATGTCACAATAATAGCCAGCGTGTCACAATAATAACCACCGTGGCAACTAGCTCAGCATATAAGCTATAAATGACAGCTCTGCATGTGACCTACAGTACACATATTTTTAACAGTTTAGTTGTGCGTTTAAAACATGGACAGACAAACAACAAAGAAATCTACTGTTCTTTTTTGTAATTTGTTAATTGAACCTTGACAGGTATTGTCATTATGAATTATGAAGTACTGGGTTATCAAAACTCTGAAGACCTCTAATGTAGTTGCTGAGCAAGTGGATAAATGAAAGTCTTCTGCCACCTACTGGTAAGTCACCACCCCACAATCCTCTCAGAACATGAAACAGGTAATACAGGCAATTAACATAAATCAGTGTCTTCTCCAAGTGGTAGACGATAAATGCCAGCTCATACATCAGGGATTATTGTAATGATAATAATATCATTACAAACACTGTGTGTACATTATATTATATGTGTAATGTGTTCAATGTCAAACTAGATGTAGACTTTTGGCTAATCTCATACATCACAAACATTGATCAACAGCCATTAAATATGAATCCAAGAGTCATTATAATCATAACTAGTCCGTGGAGATTACTGCATGAGCGAACGAACAAATGAATGAATGAACACACGCACACACACACACGCACGCACGCACGCGCACACACACACACACACACACACACACACACACACACACACACACACACACACACACACACACACACACACACACTGTCTCAAGTAACTCATCTTCATGATTTAATGTTTATTTGCTGCATTTGAATCTATGTTTATACCGCTCACTAATCCAAAATCCAGAGAAATTCCAGTCATTCAAGCTAATCTGAGACATGTTTAAAATTCCTAAACTTGAAACACACAAGAACCAAATCTTATCACAGTGAAGAACAACCTGTCAGGTATTAAATAATACAGCCAAAGCAGAAGGTCGTTTAAATTGTTGTGAAAAAGAAATATAATTTACAACCTTCAGCACATCCCCATACTTCCAATAAAGGATGTCCATCTGCTCACCAGCTGTATAATATATTCTCTTACATGGTCAAACCATGATCCCGTGTAAACTGTTGGAGAACGACACAGAGACAAGTCGATCATTAAAAATGTCAACTTCACTTTTCCTCTGGTATTTGCTTGTTTGTTTGTGTAATGATGACTCTGCTATTTTACCATCTCCATCCAGGAACTGCTGCAAGAAGTCCTCAAAGCTGTTTGGTGCTTCCAGCATGGTCCAACTGTGAGCAAAGTGGTAGAGGGACACCAGGACATCCTTGGGGTTCCTCATCACATACAACCTGAATAGTAGCACAACACATTTGTCGGCTCCTTTGCACGAGTACAATGCAATGTTTATTTACAATAAGATGGCGCTTTTACAATAGTGATAAGTTCTAGTAGTCCTTCCATCACTGGACCTGGGACATGAGAGCTGCCTGTTCAGAGTTCATGTCTG
Organism: Poromitra crassiceps; assembly: GCF_964638095.1. Classification (NCBI taxonomy): domain Eukaryota; kingdom Metazoa; phylum Chordata; class Actinopteri; order Beryciformes; family Melamphaidae; genus Poromitra; species Poromitra crassiceps. The sequence goes on from NC_139647.1 coordinate 14,761,509, forward strand.
TGATTTGACGACTGCCTACCAGCATAGAATAGAATAAGATCTGTGGTTCACAGCTGATAAACCTTGCAAAACGTGCGGCTCTCAGAAAAGAGAAGTCACAGATGAAGGATGAATTCTGGAGCACACGGTCAATTTAAGCAGTTTATTGTGGTGCAAACAGACTGACGTTTCCATCTGTGGTTGTCGGGCATTTTTTTTATTTATTATTTCATAGCGAGATTTGGGGTATGTAGTGAGGAAGACATCGGTACGGTGGATCTCTACATGCTGGAGAGCATCAAGGTATTTGGGCTGCAACCCCTCCTGCACAACAAAGTTCCTCTTCTTGTACCTGAACAGGTAAGGGCTCAGCAAGTCCAGAGAATCCATCACGTCACGTCCTTGAAGCCCGATGAGATGCAGAGTCAGAGGGAATTCAAGTCAAGTCAAGTCAAGTTTATTTGTATAGCACATTTCATACACAGATGCAGTTCAAAGTGCTTCACATAAAATGGATGACATAAGAAAAAAGAAAAAAAGGATAAAATAGACATTTCATAACAGCTTTGTCTTTATACTGTAGTTTGGACGCCAAGCATACCCTCTACTGGTACCTTGCGTCTTCTGTGTGGCATGTATGGGGTGGTACGGGATGATATTCAACTTAGTTTCACTCACTACAACCATGCATAACTCCTCCCCTCCCAGGATTCTTGTGATTCTGGAATTGGCAGTTGCTGTAATGTTGTAAAGTTGCTGTAGAACCTGTTCTCCCTATAGGCTGAATAGGCAAATGCTTATGGCCTTTATTCAGTCTAATGGACCTCCACAGAACATTTTGCCTCGGGCTTCCAGCAGTTTAGAGTCGGTCCTGTCTGTTCTTCCTGTACTGATATAGTAACCAACCCCCCCATACTGTGAAACATATACACCTTTAAGCTTACCTGTTAAAATTACCTGTACGCTTTCAGGTAAGAATACACATGTACAAAAAATGGGGAACAGTACGAACATCAGGCAGGGTTGTCATAGAGTAGGCAGGCTAAAGTCACCCCTAAATAGATCTTGACCTCGAGAATACTCCCTATTATAACATAACGCTCTTGTCAAAATCAACATTTAAACCCATAGGATGTAGAGAGCTTAGTGTGTGTATCCAAAATAGTTCTCTTTTGCAAAAAAAAAATCATTTAACAGAATTCACACAATTTCCTTGCAAAATCACTAAGAAACGTGTCCACAGTTCAATCTCTTTTACATCAGTTAGGGGCGGGACTTCAACCTTACAGAGAGACAATACACTCCACATAGATCATTTAACACAAGAATCCTGGGAGGGGAGGGGTTATGCACGGCTGTAGTGAGTGAAACTAAGTTGAATTCCCTCGGACTCTGTCTGCATCTCATCGGGCTTCAAGGACGTGACGTGACGTGAGCCTCTATGGATTCTCTGGACTTGCTGAGCCCTTACCTGTTCAGGTACAAGAAGAGGAACTTTGTTGTGCAGGAGGGCCTGCAGCCCAAAGACCTTGATGCTCTCCAGCATGTAGAGATCTGCCCTACCGATGTCTTCCTCACTACATACCCCAAATCAGGTCAGTGACATGCTATGAAACAACAACAAAACATCCCTGCCTGACGCCCACAGAGCTTATTCTATTCTATTCTATTCTATTCTATTGTGTGCTGGCAGGCACCGCCTGGATGCAGCAGATCCTGGTGCAGATCATGGACGCTGCGCACCCTGATCAGGTGGAGGATGCCACCAACAGAGTGCGAGTTCCCTGGCTGGAGGCCAGCACCCTGGACAGCTCCCTGCGAGAGAGAGCTGACCCCAGACTCTTCCGCACTCACCTGCCCCCCGACATGCTGCCCCGTGGAGTGAGAGCCAAGAGAATCAAGGTAGCTTGTTACACTTTAAACCTCATTCAGACGTCAAATCACCGATAGTCCATGTGCCAGAGCCCATGGATGTCTGTAGATGATATTTTGGTATGATAGACATTCCTGAGTGGTAGCTGTGACACATTTACCAGCTCATGAAGTTAAACTCCCCCTAAAGTAATTTGCATTTTAGACGCTAGTGCATATCCTGGTTTAGACACATGGTCAGGACATTTTTCAATGTGTTATAATATTGTTTTTGGTCCTACTGTAAAGGGGACCTTCTTAGCTTTCATTTAAGGCCAGTTTTTTTTCTGATCATAATGGGGCACACACACACATATTAGGAGGCATTGTGACATCACTGATGTAATAACATTTAGTGAGCAACACACACACACACACACACACACACACACACGGGCCAATAGGGCAGGCGAGGCCACGCAGCAGCCGAGCTGCAGGCATCAAGCGCGTGTGGCGCGCGAGACGCCTAGTATTAACATACACTGTACTCGTGCAAAGGAGCCAACCAATTTGTTGTGCTACTATATTCAGGTTGTGTATGTGATGAGGAACCCCAAGGATGTCCTGGTGTCGCTCTACCACTTTGCTCACAGTTGGACCATGCTGGAAGCACCAAACAGCTTTGAGGACTTCTTTCAGCAGTTCCTGGATGGAGATGGTAAAACACCAGAGTCTCAATCACCAGTCTGGCATACTTTCAGAGTTGATCTTGAAATGATAAATTTGATCTTATTTCTGTTTGTTTCTCTTACTATACAGTAGGCTTATATATCTCTAAGTAGTTTGATTTGCATTGAATATGAAATTGTATCATGAATAAACCGCTCATTCAGATCTTTCACTTACTATATCTTACAGTATGTCTTCATTCATTTGCATTAACCTTTCCACTTGTATTTGCTTTTTTGTTATTCTGTAATGAGGCTGTCTGATATCAGAACCAACACAGAATTTAGAAGATGCTGCATTTTTTATGACCGACTTACCTCAGTGTCATTCTCCAACAGTTTACATGGGATCATGGTTTGACCATGTGAGAGAATATTATACAGCAAAGGACCAGATGGACATCATTTTCTTGGAGTACGGGGATATGCTGAAGGTTGTGAATCATATTTGTTTTTTCGCAACAATTGAACACAACATTGTGCTTTAGCTACATTGTTTAATACCTGGCAGGCGGTTTGTTTACTGTGATTATGGATGAAATACATTTGTATTTGACAGGACCTCAGAGGGGAAGTTGTGAGGCTCTGCGCTTTTCTGGGAAAAGATTTGACAGATGAGGCCATCGATCAGGTCGTGGAGGCGTCCGTCTTCAAAAACATGAAGACCAATCCCAAAGCAAACTTCAAAGACCTGGTTGAGACCCAACGCTACAAGAAGGAAACCATGCGCAAAGGTCCGTTTCTATGTTTCTAGAGGTGGAAAAGATGGGAATGGAGATTTTGCATCAAAATGTGTTTGACTTTGGCCTGTCATGATTCATAAACTTGAAATCATGAAGATGAGTTACTTGAAACTGTGTGTGTGTGTGTGTGTGTGTTCTGTGCAGGTATCGCAGGTGACTGGAAGGATTCCTTCACAGTGGCCCAGAATGAGCTTTTTGATCAAGTGTTCAGAGAGAAGATGAGTGACCTGCCTCTCACCTTCACCTGGGAGATGAAGCAGTAGCTGCCGAGGAGTCTTCACTCCTTCATTCAGTCTGCATTGCTCCATAAGAGAGATTTGGCCAGTCATCTTATTGGCTGTTGTTACTCGGGTTCTCCAAGTCACCTTGCTTAAGCCCGACTTGCCAAACCAGTCTGCAATACAAAAGGTTGAAACAGATTTTTGACGTTTGTCCCACAGACAGCTCTACATAGTTGTCCACCAATTACGTTTCCTGTATAACCTGTATTACTTGAACTGTATTTGCTTTCTAGTAACACATTGTTTTCAAAGGATTGTTGAGAAACCCTCAACCCCCCCCCCCCCCTTCCCAAAAAAAGTGGTGCTAAGTGAAAAATAAAAAAAAGGAGATGGTGACTTGATGCGGTCGAACCCGGGGCGTCTCCAGCTGGGGAGGCTTCATGTGGTGATTAATTATTATCATTGTCAGGTCGCCAATGTATATAAGAATTTGTTCTTAATGACTTACCTGGTTAAATAAAAGTTAAATAAATAAAATAAAAATTAAACATCCCATGGCCCATCGAAAAACAAGTACTTTGAAGACAAATACTGCTTTATTGAACTGAAATGTGTGTGCATGCCTGTGTGTATTTAACTGAAACTCAAGTTGCGTTTAGCAGCTAAATGTGGGGAAAAGTCTTCAGTCTAATTGAATGAATAATTTTTGATTGGTGCTGTGTGAGTCATGATAACACTCATGTTCTGCAGTGCAACATTGGATAGTTTATTTTGCATTACCAAAAATACACACAACATTCTTGTAATCTAGTGCAGTTTAATAATCAATGATGCAATCCAATATTGCTAGCAACTTCAAGAGTGAGGTTTATCTCCCCCCCCCCCCCCGGCTGTCACGAGCAGAGCTGTGGATACTAGGCAACCCTCCATTGTAGTGGTGTGTGGCACCGTGCATATACGCATTGTGCAACATACATGTATACTGTGGGCACGGTGTTACACAGGGAAAGGCTTACGGTTCAAAACCGTGGTTGTATACCTTAGAATTGTACCGTTACATCCCTACATCAGACTCAAATTCAGTCAATCCGGCACAGTGCACACTGTCAATCTTAAAAGAAAAAGAAAAAACTTTGAACAAAGCTCTACAGAATGTTTGACAAGGGATATGAATCACAATCGTTTAAATCCCAATTGAAATATGCTGTCAAATAATCATGATTATCGACCCCCAATATTGTTCAGCCCTAGCGGAGAGCACCCATGCCATTCAGTGTGACAAACTTGAACTCAATATTTTTCTGCATGAGTCCTCAAATGACATTTCAGGTGTGTGCTTTGAAGAAATCCTCTGCCGCACACTTGACACTGGTGCGGCCTCTCGCCTGTGTGGCTTCGCATGTGCTTCTTCAGGTGGCCGCTGTGTGTGAAACTCCGGCCGCAGAAAGAGCAGCAGAAGGGTTTCTCCCCGGTGTGAATTCTCATGTGTATTTTCAGGTCTCCTTTTCGACTGCACTCTTTCCCGCACACGGGGCAGCGGTGCAGTTTCACCCCCGCGTGGCTGGCCATGTGTTCGGTCAAAGCAGTGCTGCCGGCGCAAAGTTTACCGCACAGGCGACAAAACCTGGAGCCCTTGTGCTTTTTGAGGTGTGTCTTAAGACTGTCAGCGGACTCCATGTTTTTGCCGCACACACCACAGAGGGTTCCTGCATCTTTTGAATGTATGCGCTGAACGTGATTTATTAAGTGCTGCATATATGCAAAAGACTTCTGACACAAATAGCAGTGGTGGTGGTCAGGTGCAGAGGAGTTTCCCGAATCTATAAGGGACATCTGGGTTTTGCCTGTCAGTGTGTTGTTCGATTTAAGTTGATTAAAACCTGTCACAGGTCTCTCTCTACCACGACCATCTGGCACACTTTCATCACTTTGAATTTGAGGTTGCACAGATGGAGCTGAGGTGAGACGAGGTAGGGTGAACTGCATGATGTCAGCTCCCTGCACCTCCTGAAGCCGCTCTCCGCTTTCATCGTTTTGAATCTGAGGCTGCAAAGACGGACTTGGGGCTCGCTCATGTTTCACCCAAGTAGAGGAAGAAGGGAGATAGAGGACATCCTCTTCCTCAAACTCTTGAACCGGTTCTTCTTGCCAACTGGTCCATGATTCCTGGTCTTCCTCTTTAATGTGTAGGGTCTCCGGGTCCCACTGGCTCCGCTCCTCAGGAGGGATCTCCTCCTTACAGACGGCAGGCTGAGGCGAGTCTGGAGACAACAGATTTTTTTTTAGCATCTCTCACATTTTAAATATATTACCTCCACCATGGAGGTTACTCTATGTTTTCAGTGCTGTGTGTTTGAGTCTTTGTTTGTTAGCAGGAGTACAGAAAACCTAATTGCCTGATTTTCATGAAACTTGCTGCAAGGATGTAGCATGAAGGGTGTAGCATGAAGGGTGTAGCATGAAGGATGTAGCATGAAGGGTGTAGCATGAAGGGTGTAGCATGAAGGGTGTAGCATGAAGGATGTAGCATGAAGGGTGTAGCATGGGCAAAGGAAGAACCCGTTCATGAACAAGCAATAGCACAAACCTTGGCGGAGGTCTGGGTTCTCCGAGTGCCCGTCTAGTTCACCCATGTTCTCATCACTGTTGGTATAAGCATGTGGTTGCTGCCAGGTGTCTTCTGGTCCTAAAGACAAAAGCATGACACCAACATTGTTGAGTTTAGGGGTGTGATATTCCTACTGGGACCAACTTTGCCAAACTTTACGCACTCACAGTATTATAAGGTGCATCGGATACAATCAATACAATTTATATATGCTGTCATCCAGAGTGATTTACAAGGATTGCAAAAGTTAAATAAGTAAACATTCCTCAAGGGTCATTGTGTCAAATCAACTAAATTTCAGAAGCTACCTTTGATAGATTTGTAATGAACATCTAACCTTACAAAACACTTGCGATTTTTTCCAGCTACTCCCATAGGTGCACATCACAAAATCAAGTGTTGAAACTGCCAGAAAATGTACTCTGGGTACTTCCAAGTCTCTCTGTAAAAGATAGTGCTGCTCGCTTTCAAAGTTTAGACCCATAAACTTGCTCCGAATCAAGGGGGGAAATGACCCTCTACAAAATTGGGGGAAACTCACTATATTGTTCAGTGAGCTTTGGACTTTCTTCATAACGTATAATATTCCACCAGGAGAAAAATGATCAAACTCAATTGAAACGGAATGACCCTCAAGTCAAACATCAACAGGGTAAGTAGCCAGATGATTCCATAGTTCCATGAAAACAAAGAGTGGCACATTGCACATAAACAGTTCAGTAAAACACCATGTCAAGGCAATAATTAACGTATCACAAAATGGCCTGGATGGAAGTGATGAGCTAAACCTGCTACATAACGTGAACAGTTTCCACCTCCGATGCGTGAGCCATTATATTGACTTTTGTTTTCAGGATAATATTGTTAATTAAAACGTCCGATATCATCGGATAGGCTACATGACGAGCATTCAGCATTACTCACCTGTTTTCTTATTTGAACCAACATCGAGCAGCAGCCTTGTCAGGCGCTCAATCTCCTGCTGAGAGCTGGAAACTTCTTCCTCATATTTTGATATTGTTTTTTCAAACACCCCAAATATTTCCTCAGCAGCGGCTGTCAGTCGCTCGTTTACGAAAGCCCTGAGAAGCAGCGGTGCAGACATTTTACCCTCACAGGTTGTTGGTTGTTGGCGTGGCTGGTGCAGGTTTTAGGTTAGCTTGCAAGCTAAGGAAGTAAACAAAACCAAATCCCGCGGATTGTCTCGTGAGATTTGAGGCGGTTTGGGTGAATCTTGGGCGCTCTCCAGTGGAAACAGACTGGTATGGATGGACGACAATTTACTGTGCTTGACGGTAGCTGAACTTTGGACAGTTTCCACTAGTTTTTTTTTTGATTTGATTTTTTTAGGCAATTACGAATGACCAACTTTTTTGTTTGTTATAAAAGAAAATATCTGATTCATCCTTTTAAACCCAACCTTGATCAATTAATTTAGGGACAATTAAGGCCCTCAAAAAGTCAAGAGTACTCACCATTTTGAGAGGTGTTCATTTTGGTAGCTATTGCACTGATAACACCGTCCACCCGTCTTAGGCAATTTTAATTCAATTATGACGATGCTTGAAATAAGGTCTGGCTAACAAAAGTTTATGAAACAGCAAACATGGTGTTCAACAAGATAATTTTCACAAATGAGGACCATTTTCTTGATTTTTGAAGCTAAATGCCTTTTTTTTACACGATTTTCAGAAAACGCTTCAAGTCATAAAAGTGGTCCTCATTTGTGAAGATGATCTTGATAAGGAGTGCTTGTAACACACTGATAAGTCATTATTTATTTGTTATTTCACAATTTATTTATTTTCACAAAGATTCACTGCAGTGACTGAATTGGCACTTTATTGTTGATCATTAGCCTACATGAAACTGGCTTGATGACTAAAGGGGAAAATGTGACAACATGAAAGACAGTAGTACAAAAGAGTATATCATCATTAATATACTGCTGCAAAACCAACTGTGATAGCAGATTATACTCAAATGTTGCACAAGCAGTAAGCATAGGTAGGCTACTGCCACTCCTTCTATTAGGAATGATTTGGGAGGTTTTTGGTGGATTCAGATGATGTCATAATTTAATGAAGTGGCACATCGACAACATCCCTTCCCTGCTTCCCACTGATGTCACCCACCACCGATTATGTCACTGTTGAGATGTCACATGACCAGAATAGTCATACATTGTAATTTTGTTACTTATGGTTGGAATTCTAGTTAAAAGAAATGATTACCCTTTTTGCTGGGAACCCCTTGGAGCCCCCTCAAGGACCCCTGGGGGTCCACTTGAGAACCACTGCCATACCTTTCTGTGTATCTCGCTGTTGCCCAATGCCCATCGACCATTATATTGGTAACTTGAAATGGATTTAGAAGATACAAAGATATTTTGCCTTTCACCATAATACTAAGTAATGGTGCTAGCTGACATCAGTTAATGACGTCTACAAATACCTGCTAAATTACCTCCATAAGTGATGTGATGTATAGTTTTTGAGATATTAACTTTTGTAATTGGCACAGCTATTCAGTTTATTTCATACTAGTTAACTGCTGCAGTGGCAGCCAGAAGTGCTTTTTGTTGTCGTAATGTCACCCTGATTGGTCCTATAAGTGCTATAATATTGTGATTAAACTTTATGTGGGAATCATTGGCCTAAACCAGCAGAACAATTAATGACAAACACATCATTAGTTTTAAGAAGGAAATTCTGATATATAGAAGGAATGACAACAAATTCACAAATATGTTCCCTCAATGGTAACTGCAGTTTTTTTTAGATAAAATGGAAATTACAATAAAAATAGAAATTCACTAGTCATTGCTGGAAAAAGAGTTAATTGCTGTGATGTTAATGAGTAAGTCTTCTCACCCCAACCTGGGTCAGCTGAACAACCTGGGTCAGCTGAACAACCCGGGTCAGCTGAACACTGAACAGTGGAGTACAGCTTTCAAAAAAAAAAAAAAAAAAAAACCCACAATATCATCTTCTGCAATTTCCAAATTGCAGCAGCTGCAATGACTTGCTTAAGAGAGAGGGGGCGTCCAACTCCAAACTGGATTTCTGAACAAGGTGTTACCGTGGGCACGGTATTACAGGGAAAGGCTTATGGTTCAAAACCGTGGTTGCTCCTTGACCTTGATACCGCAGTATACCTACAGTACATCATACTCAAATTCAGTCAATCCTGCAGTGCTCATATTTACTGTCTATGGTGCACACTGTCAATCTGTTAAAAAAGAAGAGAAAAAACAACAAAGTTCTAAAGAATCATGACAAGATATGAATCTCAATAGTTTAAATCGCAATTGCAATATGCTGTCAAATAATAATATTTTTTGTTTGCCATTCAGTGTGACAAACTTTAACTCAATATTTTTCTGCATGAGTCTTCAAATGACATTTCAGGTGTGTGCTTTGAAGAAATCCTCTACCGCACACGTGACACTGGTGCGGCCTCTCGCCTGTGTGGCTTCGCATGTGCTTCTTCAGGTGGCCGCTATGTGTGAAACTTCTGCCACAGAAAGAGCAGCAGAAGGGTTTCTCCCCGGTGTGAATTCTCATGTGTATTTTCAGATCTCCTTTTTGACTACACTCTTTCCCGCACACGGGGCAGCGGTGCAGTTTCACCCCCGCGTGGCTGGCCATGTGTTCGGTCAAAGCAGTGCCGCCCGCGCAAAGTTTACCGCACAGGCGACAAAACCTGGAGCCCTTGTGCTTTTTGAGGTGCGTCTTAAGACTGTCAGCGGACTCCAGGTTTTTGCCACACACACCACAGAGGGTACCTGCATCTTTTGAATGTATGCGCTGAACGTGATTTATTAAGTGCTGCATATATGCAAAAGACTTCTGACACAAATAGCAGTGGTGGTGGTCAGGTGCAGAGGAGTTTCCCGAATCTATAAGGGACATCTGGGTTTTGCCTGTCAGTGTGTTGTTCGATTTAAGTTGATTAAAACCTGTCACAGGTCTCTCTCTACCACGACCATCTGGCACACTTTCATCACTTTGAATTTGAGGTTGCACAGATGGAGCTGAGGTGAGACGAGGTAGGGTGAACTGCATGATGTCAGCTCCCTGCACCTCCTGAAGCCGCTCTCCGCTTTCATCGTTTTGAATCTGAGGCTGCAAAGACGGACTTGGGGCTCGCTCATGTTTCACCCAAGTAGAGGAAGAAGGGAGATAGAGGACATCCTCTTCCTCAAACTCTTGAACCGGTTCTTCTTGCCAACTGGTCCATGATTCCTGATCTTCCTCTTTAATGTGTAGGGTCTCCGGGTCCCACTGGCTCCGCTCCTCAGGAAGGATCTCCTCCTTACAGACAGCAGGCTGAGGCGAGTCTGGAGACAAGGGATTTTTTTTTAGCATCTCTCACATTTTAAATACCTCCACCATGGAGGTTACTGTATGTTTTCAGTAGTAGTAGTAATAGTAATTTATTTCGGCCCATTTGTCAGTTTCACATAGATGCACTACAGTAATAATGTACGTTATACATAAAAGGACCAAAAAGGTGTAGGCTGAAGCCGTAGCTTATGTATTTTCAGTGCTCTGTGTTTGTGTCTTTGTTTGTTAGCAGGAGTATGGAAAATCTACTGGCCTGATTTTCATGAAACTTGCTTGAAGGGTGTAGCATGAAGGGTGTAGCATGGTGGAAGGGTGTAGCATGAAGGGTGTAACATGGGCGAAGGAAGAACCTGTTATTCTTTGGAGCGGAACAAGCAATAGCACAAACCTTGGCGGAGGTCTGGGCTCTCCGAGTGCCCGTCTAGTTCACCCATGTTCTCATCACTGTTGGTATAAGCATGTGGTTGCTGCCAGGTGTCTTTTGGTCCTAAAGGCAAAAAAGCATGACAGCAACACCGTTGAGTTTAAGCCTAGGGGACCAACTTTGCCCAAACTTTAACGCACTCACAGTAGGATACAAGCATAATAAAATTTAGATGCTGTCATCCAGAGTGATTTACAATAACTGCAAAAGTTACATTAAGTAAACATTGCTCAAGAGTCATTCTGTGTCAAATCAACTAAATTTCAGAAGCTGGCACTTTGATAAGATTATTTTGTGGTGAACATCTAACTTTACAAAAACACTTGTGGGTTTTCAACTACTTCACAAAATCAAAGTTTTGAAAGTGCCAGAAGCTTGTACTCTAGCATAGCTAGGTGCCTCCAAGTATCTCTGTGCTCCTACCTTTGCTTTCAGTGTCGCTTTTAGAGCCCTAAACTTGCTCCAAATCATATGCGAAGATTATCGTTTTTACCCTCACTGTACAAAATTGGGAGAAACCGTAAAACACTATTCCTAATAGCGGTTAACGCTAACGTTATGTCAAGGCAATAATTAACGTATCACAACATGGCCTGGATGGAAGTGATGAGCTAAACCTGCTAAATAACGTCAACAGTTTCCACCTCCGATGCGTGAGCCATTATGCTGACTTTTGTTTTCAGGATAATATTGTTAATTAAGACATCTGATATCAGATACATGACGAACATTCAGCATTACTCACCTGTTTTCTTATTTGAACCAACATCGAGCAGCAGCCTTGTCAGGCGCTCAATCTCCTGCTGAGAGCTGGAAACTTCTTCCTCATATTTTGATATTGTTTTTTTTCAAACACCCCAAATATTTCCTCAGCAGCGGCTGTCAGTCGCTCGTTTACGAAAGCCCTGAGAAGCAGCGGTGCAGACATTTTACCCTCACAGGTTGTTGGTTGTTGGTTGTTGGCGTGGCTGGTCCAGGAATTGTAGGTTAGCTTGCAAGCTAAGGAAGTAAACAAAACCAAATCCCGCGGATCTTCTCGTGAGATTTGAGGCGGTTTGGGTGGATCTCTGCTCTTTGGCGCCCTCCAGTGGAAACAGACTGGTATGGATAGACTACAGTTACTGTGCTTGACGGTAGTTCAAATAATTTCAAATTTGGACAGTGTTTCCAGTAGTTTTTTTTTTTTTTTTTTTTTTTTTTTTTTTTTTAGGCATTTACAGCCAACTTTTAAGAAAATATCTGATTCCTCCTTTGAAACCTTAAACCCTCCACCTCCCATTTTCCTTCAACCTGACAGATGCAGTCATACAGATATTCATTGTGTTACTTATGGTTGGAATTCTAGTGAAAATAAATTATTAGGCTACCCTTTTTGCTGGGGACCCCCTGGAACCCCCTCAGGACCCCTGGGGGTCCACTTTGAGAACCACTGTATAACCTTTCGGTCTATCTCGCTGTTGCCCATCCATGATTATATTGGTAACTTGATCAGAAATGGATTTAGAAGATACAATTCTTGTTTTGCCTTTCATCATAGTACTAATGATACTAGCTGACATCAGTTATAATGACTCCAAAACTTGGTAGCCGGTAGGGTAGCCTACCTAAAACTGCAATTCATTTGGGCTGGATACCAGGCTATCAAAATCAGAACCAGAATCTTGCTCACACTCAAGATCTTTGAGGCAGAGGCGTTGCGTTGTCTGTTACTGGGCAGTGGGCCTTACTGTTGAGAAGGAAAAAAAAAGATGGATGGGCCCTCATATTTTGCCTTTGGAACAATGTGTATCTTCCGTTGTGGACCTGGCTGTCATGAGATGTCAGTGGCCTGTATGCATGATGCTAAAGTAGAACATATTACGTGCTGAAATTCATTTATTGAAGCTGTGCGTGGGGGCCATGGCCATCTCCATGACATCTCTGTTTGTTTTGTTTTTGTCTGATGCTCTCAGGGAGGAGTTAAAGAGTTTGATGATGGCCATAAACTTGGTGCAATGTTTTTTTTTATCACCTTCAAATTATCAACAGACAAGTACGGTATTCTATATAAAATTCAACAGGCAAACTATTGAACACATTTGACTAATTAACTTACTGTTCTTGAGACCAAATAAAGTTCCAATGTAGTGTCTGAATTCGACTTTGAATTGTTGTATGTGTGGTTTCCTGGTAGTGCATTTGCATGTATGAATGTAATATTCATGCGAGGTTAGTGAGAAACATCAATCCAAGCATCTTGACTCTTGAACACACCCCCAGTGGGTGTGTGTCTATTCAGCCAAAGATTATATAACGATACAAGGAAGGAAGATATATAGCTATCATTGTGCTTGAGACCAATTCCTTGTTCACTAATTGGAACCTTTATTTTTAATGCAAGATGCTTGTTTTATTTAGGCATAACAGTGAAATATACGGTCCTATGGGTGTCTTTAAGTTGATGTAAAAAAAAAAAAAGAAAACCTGCGTTTCGCACATGCGAATTTGAAACAGTTGTACGCATGTGCGAGATGAATTCTCCGCCCCCTACTTGTGGCGATTCCGCTGTAGCGATGAAGACTCCTCTCTCTCCCTCTCTGCACTCTTTGGTCCACACACAGCAACCAGCCAGCCCAGTGGGAGAGAGAAAGTACTCAGGCAGGCAGGGACACAGAAGAAGACATGTCGGAAAGCGGGACTCAGGAAGCCACTGTGGCCCCGAACGGCAGTAGCGACTATACAGCGATACCCAGACCCACCGTCGGCAACAGAGTGTCCGTGGTGCTGGGGGCGCAATGGGGCGACGAGGGAAAGGGGAAAGTGGTGGATCTGCTGGCACAAGACGCGGACATGGTGTGCAGATGTCAGGTTGGTGTTAGCCCATGCTGCATTCATCGGTGCTGTGTGTCTGTCCCTCCCTTCACACCCAGCAGGTAGCTTGCTAGCTTAGCTAAATAACGTTACCGTCCCTCTCACATTTTAGTTGACAGCAGCGAGCTAAAGTTATTGTTTGCAGCAAGCAAGCCAACGTTAATGCGAACTTGCTCATCAACACACCCCAGTCAGTGTTGTTCTCAAGATCTTGCTAACGTTAATGTCACCTTGAATTCTTGCTAGCTAAGTCGATACTGTTGAGCTCCACAGACATCTAAATGCTGTGATGATTATTATCGCCTGTCGCGTACGTGCACATGGTTTGGGAGTAGATCACGTTAGCTGCTGTGTGAGCTAGTAAAGGTACCTTTGGCTAAATGAAGTGTCCAAGTGCATCGACTGTTTGGCAACGTTAACCTCCAGCTAGCGTTAACGCTAGAAAAATGCATAGGTTATTTTTCAGTATGCGACCCCCCCCCTACAGCGTATCACATCCTACATGCGAGAACTTTGCATCCTGCACGATCAGATCGCCCCTTGGAGGCTGCAGCTGCACACAACCTTATCGTTTCAGTGCAGACAGAGCGTGGGAGGGGATGGGCCAAGTTGAGCATATAGATCTGCACACATAACTAAAACACTCAGGGATGTTTTGGGTGTGTTGAGAGGAAGGATCAAGTTGGACTACGAGTTTCCTCTTATGAGCTCTCATACATTAGAGTTCTACTCATACACCTGCCTTTGGCATATTACTTACAGAACCAAAGTCGATTGACCTCGACTGCTCTAGTAATGGCACATTACCTTTATTGGCATTATACCATTTTATGTGAAGCACTTTGAATTGCCTCTGTGTATGGAATGTGCTATACAAATAAACTTGACTTGGCTTGACTTTATGGCAGGTTATTGAACAGCTTTTTTTCCAGACCAACAGTGATGGTCAGTGTCAGTCAGGTTCTCAGGACTTGGTGGTTGATCAGCGGTATCTACACATCACTGCAGAGGAGGTTTGCACTTGTCTCAGCAAGAAGGACCGTGGTTTGATTCTGGGCCCTTTCTGTGTGGAGTTTGCATGTTATTCCCCATGTTTGCGGTTGTGGTGGTACCTAAATTTGGAATTATTATCTGGACTGGTCTGGTGACCTTTCCAGGGTTTTTCCCCTGCCTTCTGCCAAACATGTCCTGGGATAGGCTCCAGGCCACCGTGACTCAAATAAGTGGGTAAATACTGGTACATAGCCTACAATGAATGAATGCAGGGGAGGGAGGCCAACACAATGATTGATTCCCTGCCTCAAAAGCTACTATTGTGATCTCTTTTAGCTAGGGATGCACCAATCCACATTTTTTCACTTCCGATCCGATTCCGATACCTGAATTTGGATATCTGCCGATACCGATATTATGCCGATACCAATATTTTTCTTGAATATACAGTATAGGCAAAGATTTGGCCAAGTAAAGATTTTTTTTTAAATATACCTTGCAAAAAACAGACAAAATTAAGAAAATATACAAGGCAAAGAACTAGGATGATGCAAAGAAGGATGATGGAACCCCCCCCCCCCCCCCTGATTCCGATCCGATCCGTGAATTAATGCCAATATCGGCCCCATCCCTAATTTTAGCAAAATATTGAAACCAGGTGTAGGGGAGCTACTCTGTGTAGGGGAGCTACTCTGTGGCGGACAGGATGACTGGAATACTGTACAGCTCCAGGTTATCAAGTGTAAAGAGATGTAGTGCCCGTCATTGTGCTAAGTTAAGCTGCCTTAAGTAAACATGGAAATTATAACAATCTTATAATATATCCGTTTGTTAATAATAAGATCAATAGCATGTGGGCAACGACTTTTGAGAAACTCAGTTCACATCAGCTTTTGGTTTTAGCACAGCAGTGTGGAATAATACACCCTATTCCCTCTTGGCTGGTTTGACTTTAAATCCATGCAGTTTGGTGGCTCTCAGCGGTTCCTCTCCCCTCCTTGAGACATTCTATTTACTATGCCTGCTATTGATAACAGATTGACATAGCTGCCTGGTATTGATAACAGATTGACATAGCAAGGATTCTCCTCTTGCCGTCCACGGAGCTGCTTCCTTGCTCCCTGCCAAGGCTGGAGGCATGTAAAAATAAACCACTTACTGGCAGTGTTTCTGCACAGCACGCACGCACGCAGAGTCGCAGTGTGTTGCGAGCAGATACTGTTCATCTTTTTATAAAAGCAGCTTTGCCAGCACTCTTGTGTGGTGTGCCTTACAGTACGCACCTCTAAGTTCTTAGAAGGTGGGGTGGGGTTAAGGTGAAAGCCTAGGGGTGTGTTGGGTGGGTGTGTTGGTGTGTGTTGGTGCGGGGGGGGGGGGGGGGGGGACACGGCAGCACTGGGAAAACACATTAAGGATTGGTGGGCAGGGTGGGATAGGTAGTCAGGGGTTTGCCGTATCATTATCGATATATCGTTACAATTCAATATTGGATCGTCAAAAATGCATATCGTGATTATCATGATAATGGCAATATTCCGACTCGCTGATGTAATGATGACGTACACAAAGCAACAACCAGCATGGCTGAAAGCGTTCATTCCAAAAAGGGGAGTGGCTTCAGTAGTGTGGGAGTGGTTTTGTTACAAAAGAGCACGTACAACAAAGCATGGTCATATTTGAAGGCAAACTGTTATGTTTATCCTGAAATATAAATAAAACCATAACACTTATTTTGTTGCAATTGTATGTTATTGAAAGTAATAACAAAATATTTCTCAGTATTTTGTCATATCGTCAAGAATATCGTTATCGCATACATTTCCTGAAATATTGTGATATTATTTTAGGGCCACCCCCACCCCTTACATATATATATATATAGCTGCTGTACCATGCCCTGTTGCAGTCCTGCATGTTGTCTTTCAGCACCTACGGGGATGGAGAGGCCCTACCCAAACCAACAGTGTCCGCTACCCAGCGCAGTGTCCAAACGTCCCCTATAGCTTAGCGCCTCCCTCCCTCCTGATTTGTTGCCTTGTAAATATAGCTCACTCAAATAATTTCACAGCCAATGTCTTTGTCTACATACTTTGTCTAGATATTAAATATCATTTTTGTGCCTGCCCAGCCCAACCCACTCAATGGGTCACATCAACACCTGTAGTAATCCCATTGCAGGTATCCGTTTTGATTGTGAACAAGAGATGACATTGTACTCACAAGGCGTAAAACAATACTTGAGACTAGGGATGTCAACGGTTAACCGTTAATCGATTAACCGTCGCTAACGTCGTTGTTCGGTTATTGCTGTCGGTCTATCAGTTAATATAAAAAAAAAAAAAAAAAAAAAAAATTTTTTTGTCTATTTACTCAATGAGCTCATGCCCAAACAAGGCGTGTCTATTTAGATGCTGAAATGTTCATGCTTTTTGTGTTAGAAATTCTAACACAAAAAGAATTTGTGTTGAAATGTTGATGCTTTTTGTTAATGCTTGTTAATGCTTTTTGTGTTAGAAATTCTAACACAAAAAGCATTAACATTTCAGCATCTAAATAGACACGCCTTGTTTGGGCATGAGTTCATTGAGTAAATAGACACACAAAAAAAAAAAAAAAAAAAAAAAATTAATATTAAAAAATTATGAATTAACCGATAGGTTAATCGATTATTAGCGTCGGTTAATCGAAAGTGAAATTAACCGAAAATTGACATCCCTACTTGAGACCAAAAGTAAGTTCAGAGTTTCGTGAAATTAATATTGTACATGATTGCAGTAAGTACATTATTGGAGATAATGGTTGTCTAGTCTCCACCTTGGCCTCTAGATAAGAAGCATACCTCAAAAATGTCATGCCTCTAGGGACCCTGTGGACTGGGAATCATACAGGCATTTAAGGAATCTGTCTAAAACTAAAACAAGAAATGCCAAATCTACATATTATAATGACTGTCTCTCTCAAGATTTTGATAATCCCAGACAATTTTGGAACCAAATCAACAGTCTACTTAATAAAACCAATAAAAGTTCCATAAACTCAATGAGAATTAATAATGAAATTGTGGGTGATCCTGCAACTATTTCTAAAGCCTTCAATAAACACTTTTCTTCTATCTGCTCCTCTTCCTCTGCTCACTTTTCCAACTCTACTAGTTCCGCGCACACCACTAGAGGTAGTAATGACTTTTCCTTTAGAAAAATGTTACCTGTTGAGGTCCTGAATGTTGCCCGAGAACTGAAGGAGAGCAGTGGTGCTGGTCCAGATGGATTGGAGGCCAGGTTTATTAAGCTTGCTTCTCATTTACTGATGTTTCCACTTGCCAATTTATTCAATATGTCTCTGTCTTCTTGCACACTCCCAGCCATATGGAAATGTTCCAGAATAACTCCACTTCACAAAGGTGGTGATCCCCTTGATCCCAATAACTATAGACCGATTTCTGTTATCAGTGCTGTTGCAAAAATATTTGAAAAACTAATTTACAATCAATTATCCCAGTACCTCAACCACTTCAATTTATTATCCCAATCTCAATCTGGTTTCAGGCCGAATTTCTCCACCACTACTGCTCTTCTTAAATTCACTAATCATGTTACTTCATCCTTTGATCATGGTCAGTTTACGGGCTCTATCTTTGTTGATCTTACCAAGGCGTTTGATATGGTTGACCATCATCTGCTTCTTGATAAGCTTTACGCCATTGGACTGTCTCGTCAGGCTTTGCTTTGGTTCAACGCATACCTGCATAACAGGCATCATTGTGTGCTATTTAATGGCTGTCAGTCCGACTATGTGGTTATGGAAAAGGGGGTGCCCCAAGGTTCCACGTTGGGTCCTCTCCTCTTCTCTATTTTTATAAATGATCTTCCGCAAATTTGTTCAGACTGTCATGTACAATTATATGCCGACGATACCGTCATATATACATCCAGTTCAGATATTCAACAGATTCAGAACTCACTGCAATCCGATTTCAATCTACTACAAAACTGGTTTTACAATAACAAACTGTTACTGAACAAAAAGAAGTCATGTTGTATGCTGTTTGGCACAAGGTTTAAACTTGCCCGTATCTCCAACACACTACATATTAATTTTTCTGATGGTTCACTGCTTGAGAAAGTTGATGTCTTTAAATATCTGGGCGTTTGGCTTGACCCAGAACTCTCCTTTAGACCTCACATTGACTCTGTGATTAAAAAAGTAAATTGCAGATTGAGAATATTATACCGTTCAATTAACTGTTTCACTTTCCATGTAAGAAAACGTATTATTTCCCAATTAGTACTTCCGATAATTGATTATGCTGATATTGTTTACCAAAACACCATAGCTTCTCACCTGTGTCCTCTTAATGTTGTGTTCAATAGTCTGTGTAGATTCATTTTAAGATGTCCATATCTCACCCACCATTGTAATATGTATCATTCACTTAACTGGCTATCTCCTAACTCTAGAAGACATTTTCACTGGCTGCAATTCATTTTCAAATGTATCAACTTCAACTACCCATCTTACCTTAAGGCTTAAACAGTACTTAGTCCCCCATATTTCTTTATATCCGCTTAGACACTCCCAATATCCTTCATTTGTTGTCCCCAATACTCTCACTCAAACCGGGCGTAGGGCATTTCATTTCAAAGCACCATCTGATTGGAACAACCTACCAAATTCTCTGCGCTCTACTACCTCACTGTTCATGTTTAAAAATGCATTACTTACTCATCTAAAAACAACCTGTTCTTGTTTCTAACTACTTTGACTACTGTAAATTGCCCTTGGGTGTGGGCGTGTGTGTGTGTGTGCGTGTGTGTGGGTGTGTATGCGTGTCTGTGTGTGTTATGATTGTGCGAGGTTTGTACCTCTACATGTTCATGTAAACCTGCAACTCTCTTTTGTTGTATTGTTGATGCTTTCTGTTCTTATGTAGGTCCCCCTCTAAAACGAGATGATTCATCTCAAGGGGTTTTCCTTCAATAAAGTTCAATAAATAAACCGCAGGGCTCTGAAACAGGTTCATCAAGTTAGATGGATGTTATAATGGATATAGATTGGATTCAACTACAGGCACCTTGGTTACGCCACATTTGGCCTCAATGTAGTGTCTAAACGAATGTTTGAGCTGGGCTTAGTTGTGGTGATGTTCTTGGAGACAATGTGTTGCTATAGAGAAGTTTGACCAAACCTAAGGCTTGGCTGGCTGAACACAAAGAGGAGCCTAGCCTGTCTTTTACCGGCCCTTTCCCTGGACAATGTGGTAATGAATAGTACGTGCATACGTACATGCTGGTTGCGTGTGATCAGTTCATCTGATAATTTCCCCCATATGATGAGATGTTCAGTTGCCCGGCTTCAGCAGCCAGACTCGACCGTACAGGCTTCATTTAGATCAACTCAATGAGGTCTAAAGTGCCATACATAGCAAGAGAGCATTGACTACTGTATATAAATACACTACGCACTGTCTGCAAAGCTAGCACCAGGAGCTAACACCAGGAGCTAGCACCAGGCGCTAGCACCAGGCGCTAGCACCAGGAGCTAGCACCAGGAGCTAGCACCAAAGCTAGCACCAGGAGCTAGCACCAAAGCTAGCACCAGGAGCTAGCACCAAAGCTAGCACCAGGAGCTAGCACCAAAGCTAGCACCAGGAGCTAGCACCAAAGCTAGCACCAGGAGCAGCAGGATAAAAAAAGTTCAGAGGGGCGGGGACCTCACACTGCGCAGAATCTGGTACAGGAGTTTGAGCTTCACTCTCTCCATTCATATATCTCAGTGGTTCAGGGTTCTAGAGTAATCAATAACCTTAAAGACGTTCTGTGTGTGTGCGTCTGTCTGTGTCTCTGTGTGTCTCTGTGTGTGTGTGCGTCTGTCTGTGTCTCTGTGTGTGTGTGTGTGTGTGTGTGCGTGTGAGAGACGTGTCCCGAAATGACTGACCTAAGTAGGGATTCTTCTTGCCCACATGGGGGTCTTGAACTCGAGACTCAAGGGTGGTTTCCCTACTCACTATGCCTCTCTGCTGCCCAAAGAGACAGTCAGAGACAGTCAGAGACAGCCAGAGACAGTCAGAGACAGTCAGACAGCCAGAGACAGAGACAGCCAGAGACAGCCAGAGACAGTCAGAGACACAGTAATTAGGTGAATCAGCCAGGTCAGGTATTCAGATAGGATTTCCCCAAAAACGTCCAGTCTGGTGTTTTCCCATGATGCACTGTTTCTGAAAAGCACCGAGCTCTAGTTTAGTCAGGTGAGATTGTGCTTTTAACTCTGTGCAGTGGAATCATTTGGACTTCCCTCTCATAAATGGCAAACACAAAGTATATAGACTCTCTACCAGTGGTGTAGTCTACCTTTTTTTAGAGGGTATACTGACTCTGACTCCCTCCCCTCCGTCGGGGGGGGGGGGGGGGGGGGGGGGCGTGGTTTCGGCCGGAAGTGGGCGGAGATTCGACCAATTTTTTCGTTATTGTTGTTCCTCCCCAAATTTACAGAATAGCTTCAGCTAGTGTCCTCTAGAGAGAGAGTGGCGTCAGCGGAGGACCAAAATGCGAGACTCATTAGCCAATGAACAGCCAGGAATGGGTCTCGCGCTACTTTTGCATGCTAAAATAAAGCTGATAATGTACAATTTGATTCAAGGGATGAAAAACCCTTTCAAAGTACAACACAAACTGTCTATTTTGCTGAAACTCGACAGTGCTGCTTTTTTTACTCAAGAGTTCCAGGACCTTACTTCCCGGAAAAAAACTGGTCCATTGCCCCACGTGATAGCCACCCGTCAATCTCTCTCTCTCTGCTCAATGCTGTAACACCATTTTATTTTGAAATTCAGTTGACTTTGCCATTTCCCACGGATATTGTCGCGTTTTTCTTTCATGGCTTGACAGAAAAAGTCTGCCTTCACGCGCCTAGTCGGCTTGAAAATAGAACTCACGTAAAAATCGGCGCAGCTCAGGCGAGGCGTGGGTACACGGAAGGTTCACGTTGAGGCGCCCTGTGTACACAGCCTCATTGACTAAAAAGGACGCCTATTTAAAAGCGTGGGTAAAGGCAAGGCTTGGGTGCTGTGTGTGAACGTAGGGTAACACACAGAGCGCACAGGGTGAATTTTATGAATGGAAATTGAAAACGATACGTATCATAGCGCATTTCCCAGTGCACATACGCAAATCTGAGTCATTTCGCAGTGTGTATACTGCGTATACCTGCGTATCACGTAGACAACACCACTGCTCTCTACCCCTAAGTGCTCCATAGCTGCTGCTCACAACACCTGGCTGCAGCAGGTGATCTGCAGGTGATCTGCAATCCATAGAGCTGTCCCGTGATGGAATGAGGTCAGTGAGGGGGTGGGTCAGTGAGGGGGGCGGGTCATGGGGTGTGTAGGAGGATCGGTGGTCCCGTGCTGCGGGAAAGTCCCGTGCTGCGGGACCACTGCTGGGTGGACATCGTAAAAGTCTCTAAAAAGGAGAGGCATCTGCTGCCCCCCAGCTCCCCCACCTCCAGGAATAAACCCCATGTGGTATACACACACACACACACACACACACACACAGCTTGATTTACCTCCTCGTCACAGCAGGACACATGAGTTGACTTGGAGCCTGGGGTTGGTCAACATGGATATTCAGGCTGTGTGGAAGTGAAATGGATACACAGCTTACCTTATTATCATACATCTACAGCATCTATATCTATAAAAGGGAGCTTTGGGGGTTGTTTTGTTCTCTGTTTGTTAACATTTTTGCCCCACTGATGATGTCATAGGAGGCATTGAGACATCACTGATGATGTCATCAGTGATGTCATCGGTGATGCAAGTCAGTCCGCACAGCGGTCCAGCTGCACGGCAGGCGAGGGAATTAGCCGAGCCTAGGAATCTATCTTATACCTATATAGGGGAAAGTGGGCAATCTCTGTCCTCTGTTTCATCTCTGACGGTTCTCTGTTTCAGTTTTGTCCTGGAAGTGATGTCATCACTGATAGGCATTGTGACATCATCAGTGATGTCATAAGAGCAGGTGAGCCCGCACAGTGGTCGAGCTGCAGGGCAGGCGAGGCCCCGTATGCGAACTGCAGGGCCAGCTTGGCGAGCTGCAGGGCGGGCAAGGCCGCACAGCGGCCGAGCTAGCGAGCCCCTAGGAATGGAGCGTGCGTAGCGCGTGAGACGCCTGTGGCTGACTGGCTGGTACACTTCAAACTTCACGTACCTTATTTTATTAGCCCAATGAAATGTTCAGGATAGAAGAGGAACTCCAGATGATGTGAGAGAACACACAGGAAACTTAGCAGCATGGACCCGTGACCGGCGTCAACGTTTCCTCTGATTGTTGAAATGTTCCTTGCTGTACCGCTCACTGTTCTGTAGCTGCTGTACCGCTCAAATGCTTCAAATGATTTTGCTCCTCCTCCTGATCGAGGCCTTTCCCTTCTTTTTTCATTCCTTCCTCCATCCCTCTGCCTCTAGTTTCTTTCTATTTTTTGTCTTTCTTGTTGTTGCTGCAGAGTGAGACCTCTCTTGAGTGTTGCAGAGTGAGTGTTGCAGAGTGAGACCTCTCTTGTTGCTGCAGAGTGAGACCTCTCTTTTTGCTGCAGAGTGAGACCTCTCTTGAGTGTTGCAGAGTGAGACCTCTCTTGTTGCTGCAGAGTGAGACCCCTCTTTTTGCTGCAGAGTGAGACCTCTCTTGAGTGTTGCAGAGTGAGACCTCTCTTGTTGCTGCAGAGTGAGACCTCTCTTGAGTGTTGCAGAGTGAGACCTCTTTGTTGTTGCAGAGTGAGACCTCTCTTGAGTGTTGCAGAGTGAGAACTCTCTTGTTGCTGCAGAGTGAGACCTCTCTTGTTGCTGCAGAGTGAGACCTCTCTTGAGTGTTGCAGAGTGAGACCTCTCTTGAGTGTTGCAGAGTGAGACCTCTCTTGTTGCTGCAGAGTGAGACCTCTCTTGAGTGTTGCAGAGTGAGACCTCTCTTGTTGCTGCAGAGTGAGACCTCTCTTGAGTGTTGCAGAGTGAGACCTCTCTTGTTGCTGCAGAGTGAGACCTCTCTTGAGTGTTGCAGAGTGAGACCTCTTTGTTGCTGCAGAGTGAGACCTCTCTTGTTGCTGCAGAGTGGGACCTCTCTTGTTGCTGCAGACTGAGACCTCTCTTGTTGCTGCAGAGTGAGACCTCTCTTGAGTGTTGCAGAGTGAGACCTCTCTTGTTGCTGCAGAGTGAGACCTCTCTTGTTGCTGCAGAGTGAGACCTCTCTTGTTGCTGCAGAGTGAGACCTCTCTTGTTGCTGCAGAGTGAGACCTCTCTTGTTGCTGCAGAGTGAGACCTCTCGTGACGTCTCTTGACCTCTCTTGAGTGTTGCCGAGTGGGACCTCTCTTGTTGCTGCAGAGTGAGACCTCTCTTGAGTGTGTAACATTGAGCAGAGGGCAGCAAAGCAGGTCAGGTTGTGATGTTCTTGTCCCAGGAGGACGACAGTTCTGTTTCTAGGCTCCACTGTCGCCTTTTTGTCTCCAACCTCAGCTGTGGTCAATCATGTCCAGGCTCTGTCTCCAGGGTCCAACATTAACATCTGCCAGGCTCTGTCTCCAGGGTCCAACATTAACATCTGCCAAGCACCAAATGCCAGTAGAATGCTGTCTCTGTCTTGTCTCTGTCTTTGGCGTGTATATAAGTCTGTAAGGGTTGCTACCTTTTGAGTCAGTAATAGAGGTCTTTGTCTCGTTTAAAAATGTGTTTCTGAATCTTCACTTCTGGAAACATTTCTGGAACACACATGCGCATGCGTCTGGACTCTGTTTCCAGGCAACTCGGTGATTTTCGCCAAACTTTGTCTTTTAAAAGAACAACCGCTCACTTTTTGGCACAACTATGCTTTTGATATAATAAGGTTGCCCCATGCGACCCTACCTGTGACGTCTTTAATTAACGAGTTTAATGCCCGACACAGACACAGATTACCTAATGAAAGTTGTCTGGTCCGTTGGAGGGCTCTTACTACAGTGAAGTGTTGAGACGAACATAGAAAGAGCCTGAGGGCTCGTCTGTAGCCTTGGTTTCATCACAGTGCTGCTTGGTACAACATGTGCCTGAAATTAAATGCAGGTGAGCTTGTTGCTGGCTTGTCAAACAACACATTATTTATAGCTTTAACTACATGTAAGATTGGTGGGATACTTTCCATATTATATCAACATGTCTAGATTTCATTAGGATATTTCAACGTGGGTGACTTGAGAATGGAATAGTGCCGCGTGCGAACAATCCATTCTATTTTTGTTTTGTTGAGAATTTTCCAGTAAGTTTCTATTTGAGAGAGAGAGAGACCTTCTTCAGTTGGCTCTGCTTTCGACTCAATATGGAACAGTGCAGAGTATATCAGGTACTGGCAGCAGCTCTGCTGGCTTCACTTTGTGTACATTGCTGCTTGTTGCTACTTGCTAAACTATTTAGCCCCGCCTTTCATGCCATAGAGACACTGCGGAGCGCGTCATCATCATCATCATCATCATCATCATCACCAAAATGGGGGAAAACACAAACTCCCGTCCAATCCTGGCGTTCTCCTATGTCGCGTGCATGGTCGGGTGTTGCACAAAAAGATCGTATATACGGAAGAGATGAACACTCCAATTTACTTCATTGACAGCAACATCCACATTTTTCTTCTCGCCAATTCTCAATGGCTTCCTACCATGGAGTAGAAAAAAACTTTAACTGGCGATTTTTTACATTCGTTGTCTGCGCAGGCCCACCACACAACCGCTTTTAGCTATGTTTAATTCAAGGTAAATGACGCTGGTGTGTGGAAATGAACGGAGCTTTTCCCCCGTGATGGGCGTGGCCTATTTCATGCAGTGTCTCTATATGCATTCTGCAGCACTGCTGAAATATGCCCCCTGCTGCTGAATTACACTGTAAAAAATACTATAGGAGTAGATCTCTGTTCATATACAATAGTGTTGTTGACTGTATCTCCTACTAGACAGCACAGGACTAGGCAGGCCACACTCTGCAAGCAAAATAATGTTTTTGTGCAAAGAAATTGCTGCTACAACTCCATCCTATAGGGGGCGCTGCACCTTATCTAGACGTCTCAGAGCGTACATTAAGTTCATGCCTATCTGTGTTTCTGTCTGTCTCTTGTCTCTCTCTGTCTCTCTCTCTATCTCTCTGTCTCTCTCTCTCCACAGGGCGGCAACAACGCCGGACACACCGTGGTGGTTGATTCGGTGGAGTACGACTTTCACCTGCTCCCCAGCGGCATCATCAACCCCAAGGTCACCGCCTTCATCGGTGTGTAAGACATGTGCACACACACACACACACACACATGATGATCCAGAGCCAGAGTCCCGACATCTCCTGGATGCAGCACTGTCGAGTTGCAGCAAAATAGACAGTTTGTGTTGTACTCTGAAAGGGGTTTTCCCCCCCTTGAATCAAATTGTACATTATCAGCTTTATTTTAGCATGCAAAAGTAGCGCGAGACCCATTCCTGGCTAATGATCGAGTCTCGCATTTTGGTCCTCCGCTGACGCCACTCGTTTGATCTCACCCGGCGTTACAAATAATGTGGTTGAGTTTCAATTCGTGTTAACGTAATGTGTTAACATGTGTCCTATCTATTAATAAGCGCCCGGGAAATTAACGTTAATGTTAAGACACCAATTTCACAAATACGGGCGTCTGCAACGTTACTTTACGGAATGGCATCCGCAGCTCAATTCTGCTACGTCAGCTCCACTCATCTGCAGGCTACGTCAGCTCCACTCCTCTGCAGACTACGTCAGCTCCACTCCTCTGCAGACTACGTCAGCTCCACTCATCTGCAGACTACGTCAGCTCCACTCATCTGCATGCTACGTCAGCTCCACTCATCTGCAGACTACGTCAGCTCCACTCCTCTGCAGGCTACGTCAGCTCCACTCATCTGCAGGCTACGTCAGCTCCACTCCTCTGCAGACTACGTCAGCTCCACTCATCTGCAGACTACGTCAGCTCCACTCATCTGCATGCTACGTCAGCTCCACTCATCTGCAGGCTACGTCAGCTCCACTCATCTGCAGGCTACGTCAGCTCCACTCATCTGCAGGCTACGTCAGCTCCACTCATCTGCAGGCTACGTCAGCTCATCTGCAGGCTACGTCAGCTCCACTCATCTGCAGGCTACGTCAGCGCTCCACTCATCTGCAGACTATGTCAGCTCCACTCATCTGCAGGCTACGTCAGCTCCACTCATCTGCAGGCTACGTCAGCTCCATTCATCTGCAGACTACGTCAGCTCATCTGCAGACTGTCAGCTCATCTGCAAGCTACGTCAGCTCCACTCATCTGCAGCCTACGTCAGCTCCACTCATCTGCAGTCACTTCATTAGCTAATGTCTGTCTGTCTGTCTGCCTGCCTGCCTGCCTGCCTGTCTGTCTGTCTGTCTGTCTGTCTGTCTGTCTGTGCGTGCGTGCTGCCAGAAACAATTATTTGACATATAGTAATACAAATTGGCCGATATGAAATCGAGATGCCTTCACTGTCCCCAAGTCGAGATGCCTTCACTGTCCCCGAGTCGAGATGATTAGATTTCTTTTTGCATAGTTTGTCCTCTTTCATTATGCTACGGCACATTCACTGCCTCCAGCGCTGCAGAGCTCGTCTGGGTTGGAGTCTGTTCTGTTCCTGGTGTTCATACAGTTTGTCTCTGTCTCACAGAGCACATTTTTCACATTCAAGGCCTACAGCGATTGCAGACGTGTAAGACAGATTTTTCCCGTTTGTTCCTGGCAATCTAAAAACAACTGTTGACTAAACTCATGACAAGCAAACTTTAAATTGAACTGTAGTGCGAAACATTTAGAATTATTTGAAATTGTTTGAAATTGCGTGTAACATTATTACCTTTCTTACCTTATCTTTGCACATCACGTCTGCATCCATCTGCTTTATTGTGATGATGATGATATATATATATATATATATATATACACATGATATACTGTATACCAATATGGGGGGGGGCTTATGATTGTTGTGATAATGATTGATTGAGACCTTATCGCCCAGCCAGTCCTGCTTCAAACTTCTGGAGCACAACGTGGAATTGAAGTCAATGAAGAAATTGGACAGAAAAAATGGCTTCAGTTCAAAGTGTGTCCTCTGTTCTCACTTACCTCATGGAAAATATTAATTACTAGCTCCAAAAAAAAATCCTGTTTTTCTCGTCAGTCCAATGTGCTTTTCCATACAGTGTGAATCATATCTGTACGTCCTGAAGGTTCCATGCCGTGTGAATCATATACATATACAATCATATACATACAGTGTGAATCATATCTGTACGTCCTGAAGGACCCAGAGCACCGGCAGCAGCTTGAATTGAATTCAACCCAACACACGGTTGCTACCAAACTTAGAACTCTGTCGACTCACTGTGAGAGTAGGGGTGTGTATTGTAACCCCGGTGCTCTGGCTAAATTCCCACACTTTCGTAGCTCGAAAAACGCCACTGGTTTCAGTATACATGCTACAGCATGCGCTGGGACGCGTCATCAGTGATGTTGACTGGTGTCGTGGGGTGTTTCGGGTCTGACAACATCATACACCCTCGCCCAGTAGACCCAGCCGAGGCCGATTACGACCCCGACCCGCGTCCCAGAAGCAGCCGCTCACGGATCAGCCTTCCTACTCTGTCTGCAACGTTGCCCACGGAAGGGTTGATCACGCCCAATCCGCTGCAATAGAGTTTAGTGCTACACCGCAGTATTGAGAGACCTTCGGTGCATGGAGGTCTAAGGCCCTGTGGGGTGATTCCAGGCCGGGCACCTCCTTCGTCTCACCAGAACCTCCTGCGGAAAAAGGCAATCCTACCATGCCGTACCATGGGCAGGGAGGATGCCTCAAGGAGGCCTGTGCGCTGCACGTCATTCACCTGCGCCGAGCACCTCGCTCTAGCCTGAAGGACCCCAGGCCGCGCCGATGTTTACGCAGATTTTCAGGAGGCTGATCCGTAGCGTTTGTGGATTTCTCCCTCACGAGAGAGCCAGGCTGGGGTGCTAAAACCCATCCCGTACCGGATGCCATCTCTCCGACCGTCAACTGTCTCTCCAGCTTGTCACCAAACTATACTTGGTTGTCACCTAGTCTATTCCTAAGTGTCACTGGCCAGGGGGAGCCAGGATTGTAGGTTTCAGTATACATGCTACAGCATGCACTCACTTTTGGTGCAATAAATAATCGAAACGGAACCCACCTAATCATCCCTCGTTACTTAATTGACTCTTTCTCAACTCTCCACCGTGCTAGCTGTTGTGCTAGCTGTTGTGCGGTGGTGAGCGTTCTGGCATCACCTGGGAGGGTGCTACACATCGGTGGTGGTTGAGTTGAGTTCCCTCCTCCCCTGATATGTGAAGCGCTTTGAGTAGCTAGAGCGGCGCCATACAAATGATCAGAAGCTGCAAACTGAAGTCTTGTTATATTTTCTCACCTCAGGAAATGGTGTGGTGATCCATCTTCCTGGCCTGTTTGAAGAGGCACAGAAGAACGAACGCAAAGGAAAAGGTCTGTGACCTAACCCTAACCCCAACCCCCCACCTAACCCTAACCCTAACCCCCCACCTAACCCTAACCCTAACCCCCCACCTAACCCTAACCCTAACCCCCCACCTAACCCTAACCCCCCACCTAACCCTAACCCCATCTGTGAAGCCCAATTAGGCAACATAAGCCAGTCTTCTTCAGTCAGAGATTCAGAGTGAATTTGTGTGTGTGCAGGTCTAAAAGACTGGGACAAACGGTTGATCATCTCAGACAGAGCACATATCGGTAAGTTCTACCAGGTCCCCTACTGAGCAACATTGTGTATCTCTGTGTGTGTGTGTGTGTGTGTGTGTGTGTGTAGCTGTGTGTGTGTGTGTGTGTGTGTGCGTGCCCTGCCTTCTCTGAGGTGTGTGAGTGTGTGTGTGTGTGTGTGTGCGTGCGTGCCCTGCCTTCTCTGAGGTGTGTGAGTGTGTGTCCCCTCTCTGCCTCCTCCACAGTGTTTGACTTTCACCAGGCGGTTGATGGCGTTCAGGAGCAGCAGAGGCAAGAGCAAGAAGGCAAGAAGTAAGAGACCCAACTGCTGCAACACAAGACGGCATGTTCACAAACATGGCTTTTAGCTGTAGGGCAGCAGGACTAGAGCTCAGGACTAGAGGCAGGACTAGAGGCAGGACCAGAGCTCAGGACTAGAGGCAGGACCAGAGCTCAGGACTAGAGGCAGGACCAGAGCTCAGGACTAGAGGCAGGACCAGAGCTCAGGACTAGAGGCAGGACTAGAGCTCAGGACTAGAGGCAGGACCAGAGCTCAGTACTAGAGGCAGGACCAGAGCTCAGGACTAGAGGCAGGACTAGAGCTCAGTACTAGAGGCAGGACTAGAGGCAGGACCAGAGCTCAGGACTAGAGGCAGGACTAGAGGCAGGACCAGAGCTCAGGACTAGAGGCAGGACTAGAGGCAGGACCAGAGCTCAGGACTAGAGGCAGGACTAGAGGCAGGACTAGAGGCAGGACCAGAGCTCAGGACTAGAGGCAGGACTAGAGGCAGGACCAGAGCTCAGGACCAGAGCTCAGGACCAGAGCTCAGGACTAGAGGCAGGACTAGAGGCAGGACCAGAGCTCAGGACTAGAGCTCAGGACTAGAGGCAGGACCAGAGCTCGAGTCTAGACTCAGACTTGGCCATTGTCCTCGATGCCAGCCTGCTTTTAATTGAGTGTAGGAAGGAGCTGCAGTAATTAGTCCTGGGACCCACAGAGCACTTGTCACGTCTTCCCCGTTCGTCTCCAAAGGAAGTCGTTGACTCACTTCCCATGAGTTCTCATGAGTCAACGTTCAGCACAAAGACTAGGCCCACGTGTGAAATTGTGCATCCACCCATTTCCTCGTGGTCCACCTCTCAGTGTTTGTTCTAAAAGACAATCACAGCACTTCCTGTTCTCTACAGTAGTACTTCCTGTTCTCTACCGTAGCCCCTGGAGGAATATTTGTGGCGGTCACGTTAGCGCTGAGGGCAGAATGTTGCACGCATGTTGTCTCTTCTTCCTTCTAGAAGTAGCTGGTAGCTAATTATTTTACAATTAATTTAATTTAATTCATTATTTGACATAATCTTACAGTCTTACCCCTTATGTACAAAATTCAAGTTACTTTGGGGCTGAGCTTACAACCCTAAGGCGAACGTTGGACAGAGTCTCTACTGTCTCCATCTGGTTTCCTCTCCAACTCTGGTCTGACGGCTTTTCTTTTCCACTTTGCTGGTTGCTCCATTTTCCCAAAGATGGTCGAACTCAGGTTTCTCTTTTTTTTTACAGCACAAGTGTGTGAGAGGGAGAGTGTGTGTGAGAGGGAAAGTGTGTGTGTGAGAGAAAGTGTGTGAGAGAGAGTGTGTGTGAGAGAGTGTGTGAGAAGGGAGTGTGTGTGTGAGAGAGAGAGAGTGTGTGAGAAGGGAGTGTGTGTGTGTGAGAGAGAGTGTGTGTGAGAGAGAGAAGTGTGTGAGAGAGAGTGTGTGTGTGTGAGAGAGAGAGTGTGTGAGAGGGAGAGAAGTGTGTGTGTGAGAGAGAGAGTGTAGCCCTTTTCCCACATGCGCTTTGTACCGCAAAATGACCGGAATGTGGTCTTAATGCCTGCATGTGAGAAAGGCGCCATGCCGGTATAAGCGCGACCCCGTCGTCCCCGACATTTCACCACTTTCGACCTAGTCAGAAGACCGGTATGCTCTTAAGGGGACGCAAGTGGAAACGGTTCCAGTCATTTTCCGCGACAGCGGTCCTTCAATCATGGGCGAGAAGTAGCCTACACACGTTGCTTAATGTTCCAGCGGGCATAATCTAATCATTCGCGCACATTAAAGCAAACTGGCGAAATGATCTTGTGATAGCCTAATAAGAGCAGTAGCCTATGTCAGCTTGCTGATTTCCGAAGGCAACCCCGGACACATCAAACGAAGCCAGTCTGCTTTCTCTACATACATACAAGCGTTGAGCAGCTTGCAAGCCTTTCTCGCTGTGTCTGTCTGTGGCTGCTGCTCTCGAGCAGAGAGGGGAGGGGGAAATCGGCTGTGTTGATTATGCTGGCGGCTTGACGCTGCTCTTAAGTCAAACGAGTGTGATTTATTGTGTGACAACTGACAAGCGAACTTATTTCGAGTTTTGCCGACCCCCCAAATAAGCTCCCCCCTCCCCCCGCCCCCACAACATACAGGCAAATTCGCTGATAGATTCCCACATGCGCGAGCCAAAGTGTGAAGGGAAATGTCCGATATTGACTTACAGGTAATTTTCCGGTACGCATGTGGGAAAACGGCTTGTGTGTGAGAGGGAGAGAAGTGTGTGTGTGAGAGAGAGATCGGGTGACTGGACACAACAATGAACTACGCCATCTCCAGAGGAACAAATGACGGAATGATAAAAGTAGTTTTGTGATGTTTCTTGAAGGAACTAAGAAAAGCAGACACACACTGTTCACCTGATTGGTTAAGCAGACACACACTGTTCACCTGATTGGTTAAGCAGACACACTCTGTTCACCTGATTGGTTAACGCCTGTGTTGGCCACTTGGATGGTTGACATGATGGACTTTGGACTTGTACGGAGTCAGGTGGATCCACACACCTGATCACGAGGTCACATATTGTAACTAATGATCTTTTTTTGTTTCCCTCTCTCCTCTCTTTTGGCCCCGCCCCCAGCCTGGGAACAACGAAGAAGGGGATTGGTCCAGTGTACTCGGCCAAGGCGGCGCGTAGCGGCCTCAGGATCTGTGACCTGCTGTCTGACTTCACCCAGTTCTCTGAAAGGTCTGCAACCATATTACAGGATCACCTCTCTGTGATCTCCATAAACCTACTTAGTGGATTAAGCCTATCACTCTTAACCCATTGATACCTGATGCAGCATTTGTGTGTGTATCCCTTTAAGACCGTTCGCGGTCTTAAAGGGATACACACACAAATGCTGCATCAGGTATCAATGGGTTAAAAGAGTGTAGGTTTTTGGAGAGTCCATTTTGCAGTACACCACAAGTTTAGTATGAGCATGGTACAGTACAATTGTTCTTTTCTGCACGCATTAGATATTGATCTCTAAAGCATGGGGGAAAAGGGGTTCATTTTTTATGGTTATTTGTGAGTGTTTCTAGGAATATTATTGTTATACGCAGTACACACATTGCATTGTAATGTAGGATTGCGCCCTATGAGTGCAGGGTAGGTCGTAACCGAAAGTGGACGACACCGAGATGAAATGAAATCAGAACAGATGATGTTTCCATGTTGCAGGTATAAGGTTCTGGCTCAGCAGTACAAGGCCATGTACCCAACTCTGGAGATCGACATTGAGGGAGAGCTGGACAGACTAAAGGTGATGAGGAAATCAAATAAAGAACTTGTCGGGCCACAAAGGTCATGCAAGATCCGCCAAATTATTTGCAAAACGTTATGATTGATTGATTTATTGATTGATTGATTGGGGGGGATGTAATTATTATTATGTATGAGAATTAGGACTACACAATAAATCGTATTTTCATCATCATCACAATATCAACATGCGCAATGCGAACACCTCGCAAAGACTGCCTGAAAAGCAATGAATAACAAAAAATATTTTCTTTACACGCGCCACGCATGCATGTCTGTGTGTTTAATAACGTGTCTGTGTGTTTAATAACATGTTTCTGTGTGTTTAATAATGTGTTTCTGTGTGTTTAATAACGTGTTTCTGTATGTTTAATAACGTGTCTGTGTGTTTAATAATGTGTTTCTGTGTGTTTAATAACGTGTCTGTGTGTTTAGGACTATGTGGAGAGGATCAAGCCCATGGTGAGAGATGGGGTGCACTACATGTACGAGGCTCTTCACGGTCCCCCGAAGAAGATCCTGGTGGAAGGAGCCAACGCAGCACTACTGGACATAGACTTTGGTCAGTACCTCAGGATATGTGTGTGTGTGGTGGTGGGGAAAGGGGGGTGCACATTGTCCGATTAGCTTTTTGATAAATACTTCATTTTGTACAGTTGAAACCAACCTGAATACCACCTTGCTGTGCACGAAGGCACCCTGCATCAGTCTTATCAGTCAGTCAACCAGCTGTGCATGAAGGCACCCTGCATCAGTCTTATCAGTCAGTCAACCAGCTGTGCATGAAGGCACCCTGCATCAGTCTTATCAGTCAGTCAACCAGCTGTGCACGAAGGCACCCTGCATCAGTCGTATCAGTCAGTCAACCAGCTGTGCATGAAGGCACCCTGCATCAGTCGTATCAGTCAGTCAACCAGCTGTGCATGAAGGCACCCTGCATCAGTCTTCTCAGTCAGTCAACCAGCTGTGCATGAAGGCACCCTGCATCAGTCTTCTCAGTCAGTCAACCAGCTGTGCATGAAGGCACCCTGCATCAGTCTTATCAGTCAGTCAACCAGCTGTGCATGAAGGCACCCTGCATCAGTCTTCTCAGTCAGTCAACCAGCTGTGCATGAAGGCACCCTGCATCAGTCTTATCAGTCAGTCAACCAGCTGTGCATGAAGGCACCCTGCATCAGTCTTCTCAGTCAGTCAACCAGCTGTGCATGAAGGCACCCTGCATCAGTCTTCTCAGTCAGTCAACCAGCTGTGCATGAAGGCACCCTGCATCAGTCTTCTCAGTCAGTCAACCAGCTGTGCAAGAAGGCACCCTGCACCAGTCTTATCAGTCAGTCAACCAGCTGTGCATGAAGGCACCCTGCATCAGTCTTATCAGTCAGTCAACCAGCTGTGCATGAAGGCACCCTGCATCAGTCTTCTCAGTCAGTCAACCAGCTGTGCATGAAGGCACCCTGCATCAGTCTTCTCAGTCAGTCAACCAGCTGTGCATGAAGGCACCCTGCATCAGTCTTCTCAGTCAGTCAACCAGCTGTGCAAGAAGGCACCCTGCATCAGTCTTATCAGTCAGTCAACCAGCTGTGCATGAAGGCACCCTGCATCAGTCTTATCAGTCAGTCAACCAGCTGTGCATGAAGGCACCCTGCATCAGTCTTCTCAGTCAGTCAACCAGCTGTGCATGAAGGCACCCTGCATCAGTCTTATCAGTCAGTCAACCAGCTGTGCATGAAGGCACCCTGCATCAGTCTTATCAGTCAGTCAACCAGCTGTGCATGAAGGCACCCTGCATCAGTCTTCTCAGTCAGTCAACCAGCTGTGCATGAAGGCACCCTGCATCAGTCTTATCAGTCAGTCAACCGGCTGTGCATGAAGGCACCCTGCATCAGTCTTATCAGTCAGTCAACCGGCTATGCATGAAGGCACCCTGCATCAGTCTTCTCAGTCAGTCAACCAGCTGTGCATGAAGGCACCCTGCATCAGTCTTATCAGTCAGTCAACCGGCTGTGCATGAAGGCACCCTGCATCAGTCTTATCAGTCAGTCAACCAGCTGTGCATGAAGGCACCCTGCATCAGTCTTATCAGTCAGTCAACCAGCTGTGCACGAAGGCACCCTGCATCAGTCTTATCAGTCAGCAGACAATTGGACTCGAGTCATAGGGACTCGGACTCGAGTCGACTCGAGTCGCAAATTTGACGACTTCCGACTCGACTCGGACTTGGAAGGTAAATACTTGAAACTCGACTCGGACTTGGAAGAAAATGACTCGAAACTCGACTCGGACTTGTGACAAGATCAGCCGAGTGCACCAGCTGGGCGTACGCCTAGGTTTACACGCTACGTCCGATGTAGAACTCAAAGTTACGACTAACTTAATTTTATGACTAGTGCGCACCCTGTATGCGCTGCGTCTGTGTATGGAGCAGGCGTAAAAGTTACACCCAAATGCGTAGCTACTCACTGACAGCTGTCTCATCTTGATCTGCGCGTGATGCGGCCGGAATCTTCTCCAAAAATATCGATCGATATGTGCTGTAAATAGACGTTTTGTTCGCAGGACCTCCGCTCGTCGGCGGGTTTTTGAAAGCTGATGCGTCGGAAGATCTTTCAATTTCTTCCTGACTTCGTCAACTGCCCGCAGTGCGCAGTCCGCCATCGCATTCAATACTGATTGCACTTGTGATCAAACTGCTTGTGTTGGCGCTGTTAAATTGAGCTGTGAGAACGTTTCTATGCTTTGAATACAACTCTATAAGTTTGAGCTGAGTTGGAGCTGTCTGTCAGCTGTCTCGAGCTAGTCTGAGAGAAGTGTGTTGCTTGGTAACAAGCACGTATTAACGTGAACGCGCACGTCTCAAATAATCTCTGCCTTGTCATTTTTTCTAACCTGTGACTCGACTTGACATAACCTGTGACTCGACTCGAGACTTGACTTGAAATAACATTGTGACTTGACTTGACTTGCCGACAAAAGGAAAGACTTGGGACTTGCTTGAGACTCGGGACCAATTGACTTGAGACTCGCTTGGGACTCGGATCAGAGGGACTTGGACAATTGTCTGTCAGTCAGTCAACCAGCTGTGCATGAAGGCACCCTGCATCAGTCTTATCAGTCAGTCAACCAGCAAGCCACTTTTCATTGACAGGTTGTTTGTACAGAAATGCACACGTTCAAGTTCAAGTTCAAGTAGTTTATTGTCATATGTATAATACAATGTATAATACAATGAAATTCTTTATGCTTTGAGCACCCTCAGCCTTACATACACAAGGACATGGTCACAAAGACCGACAGAAAAAGGGTGTAGACCTACATAACTATGTAGGCTACACGTGATACAGACATGTCTGTACACAGTACGTGTAGACATAACACAAACCACAATACAATACAGTACAGTAATGGTGAACAACAAAGTGACAGTGCGTTGCAGTGTGTGTGAGTCAACTGTTCAGCAGCCTGACTGCCTGAGGGAAAAAGGCGTCTTAAATCCACTCAAATCAAAAGGTGCAAGGAGCTACTTCTATTTGTTGACATTTTGTCTCTGTTTTCTCCTTCAGATAATGACTTCTCAGGTTCATAGCATATACAAGCCTCCAGGTTATCATAGTATGTAGTTATCCTCCTGGTTATTATAGTAGCCAGTGAACCTTCATAGCTGACATGCCATTATGGAGAGCTCTGACGGCACTGAGCAGATTACGTGACAGTCAAGTGTCCCTCGCTGAATCAGTATTATCATAACAGCATGCTTGTAATAACCGTGGTGACAGCGTGACACAGGGCACAGACAGGGCACACTATGCAAACAACCTTGTCTCTGTCGGGACATAGCAGTGTGGCGGCACCAATACTCGGTTAGAAACCGTTACGATCTTTCACAGAAGTATTCGGCCCAAACTTAACTTTTTTTTGGCATTTCACATTTTATGTATTCACCAAAACCTTTTGTATTAGTGGTGTTAGCATTAGTGTATTTTTGTGCTGAAAATGTTTATAAATATATATATTCTGGGGCTTTGAATCCTCCAGGATGGTCAGACATACAGCAGACCAGGCTGAACTTACTTTCTACCTTCAGGGTTTTGACCTCTGCCAGAAGATATCAGCTGTTCACAGGTCAATTAGCCTGAAGCAAAAGCTCGAGCACAGAAAGGTGTTTGAGAACCATTGTTGTGATTGATTGAACTCATGAGCCACTGTATGTGGAGACGGAGAAACCGGTCAGAGCAGACGGGTTCAAGTGAGGCTGGGCGGCCAGTCAAGTCAGGACAGGTGCGAAAACAAATCACTCTGCACTGTCAACATACGGCCTTGTCCTGACACCACCCATAGCCCTCACCTGCCCAACCCACACGCTGCTGTAGACCCAACCCACACGCTGCTGTAGACCCAACCCACACGCTGCTGTAGATGCTGTATGAAATGGCTGTTATTAAGAAATAGAGCTGGTATGATATGAAAATTCCATGTCACCATTAATCCTGTCAAAAATAATCATAGAAATGTGCTTAAAACTATTAATATGGCACCAAAACATCCTCGAAAAATAATGGTTACTATTATTTTTATTATTCAAATTTCTGTTGGCTTCAGCCATGGTGACGATTGACTGGAAAGATGCAGGCTCCCCCTTGTGGCAAATGGAAATTCAAAATAAATCAGGAAATCAATAGGAAGTCATACATTAGTGAGCTACACAGCTTTTTCAAGTCACTCGTGACAATATACACACTCATATGACGATATTCACGATTATACAATTAATGGAAATTCACCACAATTATGTTGGATGTTTTTTATCGCGATAGATGATAATATCTTATATTGTCCCACCCCTACCATAGCATGAAATAAAGCTTTTGTTACAGAAAACAGTTGCACATCACTCATTTGAGAGGACAGCAAACAGTTCAAATGAAATTCAATCAAATCCAATTAAATTCCCTTCCTCCCTTTTGCCCGCATGTTTGTTAACGAGTCTTTCCGAATGAATTAATCTGAAGTCTTCAACCCCCCCTGTCTTTGCAGGGACGTACCCATTTGTGACGTCGTCCAACTGCACGGTGGGCGGGGTGTGCACGGGCCTGGGCATGCCACCGCAGAATGTGGGCGAGGTGTACGGGGTGGTCAAGGCCTACACCACCAGGGTGGGCATCGGTGCCTTCCCCTCAGAGCAGAGCAACGTGAGGGCACACACACTCTACGTCTCGTTATACCTCCCGTCCAACATGCAAGTCTGTTAGTCCTTTACATCAGTGCTTCTCAAAGTGGGGTCCTTGAGGGGGTTCCCAGCAAAAAGGGGAAAAATTAATTTTCACTATAATTCCAGCCATAGTGACACAATGACAGAATGTAGGACTATTTTGGTCATTCATACACTTTTTGTCAAACAGCACCACCTAGAGGATCTTTTGTTACACTACCACCAATAACCAGCTTTCACTAGCCAAAGTTGATCAATCTGTGGTCTCTTGTCTCCTGTTCAATACACACACCGTATATTTAAATAATTAACTTGTTTGTTTTGGATTTATTTAGCTTCAAGAGTGCATTTTTGTTCTTGTGTGACCCTCAACACAGGCTTTGAGAATCCCGGGCCACTTACTGATACTTATGCTTATACTTATTAACCCACTCATATTCTGGTTTATTTCAAGAAAAACATTTTGGATAGTGGAAATTCTAATTGGCTGGTAACTTTAAAATCTAGCAGCCATATTGGCAGGTGGTCAAAAAAGTTAATTTCAAGTCCTGCAGGGAGAGCAGGTGGTGACATAGGAGTGAGTGAGAAAGGGATCAAATATGGGTGGTTAAGAGACTGAATAATGACATCACAACTGTTAATTTAAAATGTGTTATTCCTCTAAACCTGGCCTCAAATGCCCCAATTTCTTTGTGCCAGCGCCCTGGCGAAAAGTAGTTGGGGACCCCTGGTCTAGTGGCTCAGTAGTACTGTTCTTTTCTGTGGTTAATTTCACCATCACTCATGTCATGTAGAATTGTAGGAAGTTCTTCAACCGTTTGCACACACAACCCCATTCACAAAGTCGATATCCTTAAACTGCTGATCAGCTTGTACAGCAATGAATTCAGACACACGGACTGTCTGCACTTCTCTTCAGGAGATCGGAGAGCTACTTCAGACCCGGGGGAAGGAAGTGGGCGTGACCACAGGCAGGAAGAGGCGATGTGGTTGGCTGGATCTGGTGCTCATCAAATATGCACACATGATTAATGGCTTCACCGCGTGAGTTCTGTGTGCATGTGTGTGTGTGTGTTCATGTCAGTGCGTTTACATCTGCCTCTGTCAGCGTTTGCCCCAGAATTCTATTCTTCAAGTGTTGTGTGTGTTAACCGTCTTGTCCCGTCTGTCCCTCAGCCTAGCGCTCACCAAGCTGGACATCCTCGACGTGTTCCCGGAGATCAAAGTGGGTCTGGCTTATAAAGTCGAAAACCAATTGATACCTCATTTCCCAGGTGAGCT
The DNA here is from genome assembly GCF_964638095.1 of Poromitra crassiceps. Classification (NCBI taxonomy): domain Eukaryota; kingdom Metazoa; phylum Chordata; class Actinopteri; order Beryciformes; family Melamphaidae; genus Poromitra; species Poromitra crassiceps. Next base: position 14,801,104 of record NC_139647.1, read on the forward strand.
GGTGTGAGCACGTGTTTGTACAAACGTTGTGGAAAAACTGAGAATTAGAGTGTAGAAACCCATTCCTCTTCTCCTCCTCTTCTATCAATTTTTTCTTTCTTTCTGAAAATATCTTTTCATATGGAAGCCATTTTTCACCCACATACAGTATATCGGTCTATCAGCTTAGTTGATAGGACAATGGCCAGTCCATTCTAATCAAATATACATTTTATTTTGACTGACAGAATTTTTGGTCTTGGCTGTCTTTTTGTCATTGTTAGTTTTTTATTTTGGAAAGTACATGCTACTGATATGATGTTAGGTTGGCACATAGCTAGGAAAGGTAGACACAAACCATAATTGTAGGAATGGTGACTTTGATACAAACTAGGAGAGAGTCAGTGCAGGCTGTATTCACTCCCTGACCAGCCACTCCACAAGTCTGCGTACACATTTGGTCAGTATTTCACAATTCAAGGTATTCCTTCAAAGCAGGCGTTCGTGACAGTATTTGTATGATGTTAAGTAGCAGTGTCCTGGAGTGTGATTGGTATCTCCCATAGCCAGCAGTGTGATCTCCCTCCCTCTCATTCTGCACCAGCCAATCAGGAGGTGTTGCAGCATGTGGAAGTCCAGTATGAGACGCTGCCTGGCTGGAACAGCGATACCTCAGCTGCTAGAACCTTCGAGGAGCTGCCCGAAAACGCCCAGAACTATGTCCACTACATCGAGGAGCATGTGGGAGTGCCTGGTATGACTTCACACACACACACTCACACACTCACAGATACACACAATCACAGATACACACAATCACACACACACACTCACAGATACACACAATCACACACATACACACTCACAGACACACACCATCGAAAATAAGGCTGTTATTATGGGTGAAATGATCATCCCAATTATTTTGCAAGATACTGTACCAAGTATCAAGTAGTATTAATCAGTTATTACTCTGTGGTTAGAGGAACAGAAGTATTTGACCACGTTACATCGATATCTTATTTACAGCGAGCATCCAAATTAAATTAAATTAGATGTATCAGTTTTGCCAATATTGTGGCAGGTGGCTCACCTGCTAGCACGCGTGCCACGGCGGCTCGGTCCGGTTCTAATCCGACCCGAGGTCCTTTGCCGCATGTCATCCCCTCTCTCTCCCCACCTTTCCTGTCTGCCTACTGTCCTATCGAATAAAGGCAAAATGCCCCAAAAATAATAATAATCCAAAAGAAATCAGTATTGCCAGTATTCTGTTTTATGCTATGAACATAAATTGTGATGCACGATTTTGCATGATTCATTTTGCATTCCTGTAGATGTAAACAAATAGCCATAAAAATGTGAATGTCAACACTATCATTTTGATACTCACCGTATCTTCTCTTTGCACACAAGGATTTGATCAGAGAACGCAAAAGAAATGCGAGCGTCAGAAAATACAAAAGCACATCCCTGCACACACCCATAGTGCTTAACCCATTGATACCTGATGCAGCATTTGTGTGTGTATCCCTTTAAGACCGCGAACCGCGTCACGCGGTTAAAGGGATACACACACACAAATGAGGGATATACACGCAAATGCTGCATCAGGTATCAATGGGTTAAAAGTGCAATCAACTAAACCTCAAAGCATCACATTTGTTTAGGATCTGTAGAGTAACCAACTCTGCCTGTGTGCTTGTCTGTTTCCTCAGTCAAATGGATCGGAGTAGGCAAGTCTAGGGAATCCATGATCCAGCTGTTTTAGGTGGAGAGGGGGCCTCAAAAGCAAAGCGGACACACGGCAACGAACCAACTGCACCCTACTTGCATAGCCCACACACAGCCTACCTAGCTTCCCTCAGCCTACCCCCCAGCTACACAGCCTACCTAGCTTCCCTCGCTCTGCAGGAGGGGAGGAGAGGGTAGGACATGTCACATGACCGTCATGTCATTTATTCATGTTTTACCACGGTTTAAGACGAGACCGCCCCCACCTGACTGGCCCGGACCTCACTGGATCGATCGCACTCCATCAGACTGACTCACCTGTATGAATGTTCCCCAACGTTTCTCTCAAAGTGGATCTCTACCCGTTTCCAAACCTTCGCTACACACCTTCTAGGCACGTACTCTTGGCTTATCACCCTCCTCCTCCTCTTCTTCTTCTATTCGGCCCAGTTCATGTCACACAGAAACGGACACAGAGCACCATGCTGTCTGAGAGAGGACTCGCTGACGCCACCTGTCTGTGGAAGCTTGGCTGTTCCTTTGTTGCTCCAGTGTATTTCTGTTAACCTGTGCTGTGTGCTAAACGCGCGGTGCCAGTCTGTTTTAAGTCATTTTAAAGGTTTTGATCTTGGCACTTTTAGATTCTTTGGACAATATCCACTTTGTTCTGTTGTGCTTTATTCTCCCATGTTACAGGGATCCTTGGATATTTTTAATTTGGGGTGGGGGGGTTTCTTCTCTTCTCTTCTTCCTTGTAACTAGCAATTGGTTAAACAGATGATTTCCTACAGTCAAATAAGCTGATAGATTAAATATTGAGACTTGTTTCTCCATAGTGTGATAAATGGCCGGCAAAGAACAATTTGAGTCAAGTTTAGACGCTAATATTTGGGTTTATGTTTATGTAACGAGCCCCTGTACTATCTGGGGAGAGCACCTACATAGAAAGCTAGCTGTATGCTGCCCGGGGGTTTTCCAACTGGATATTAGTCCAGGAGGCCGCCATCTTTGTAGTTCTGCATCGTTCTTCCGATTGTTTATCTCCACCGATTTCCTGACTCTTTCATGTCACCACGCTGTGATATACAATAACCTACAATAGTAGTACGGTACACACAACGCCAAACGGATACAATGCAACACATAATACGTTTCTGTCACTGCAGAGAAAAGGAGAAAGGTATATGGTAATGTTAGTCCTTATATATATATATATATAGAATATATAATCTAAAAGGTGGTTGTTGATAAAGATATGGTGTTTGTTTTTCACGGTTGTTTTGTTTGATGATTGTTGATGCGATCTCAGAAGCAGCCTTACTGTGGTGGAGGTCAACGCTAGAGGGTGACACTGACACGGGACGGGAGTGCTTTTTCACTCCTGTCCCGTCCCACTCCCACACAAATATTCCCACCCCGTGCCAATCCCGCTCCCGTTTCTATTTGTATTTATTTTATGTTTTAGTCTCTAGGCAACGCAATGCTTTTGATTGGATGTTCTCCCCATCCTTTTTAGATTACTTTGTGTTCTACTGCAGTTTGAATTCACACCATTTGGCCATATTTACATAAAAAGTGATTCTGATTCTGATTGTATTGTTGTCATGATTCCCGCTCCCATTGAGTTTTTCCCCCGTCCCGTCCCGATCCCGTGATTAATCGTGAATTTACTCCCGAGAGTCCCGTGGGATTCCCACGGGACTCTCGAAGAAATGCCAGCCTCTAGTCAACGCACCAACACATCCCTGATTTATTCCAATTTAAAGTCACTCTGCTCAGAATGTCTTCTCATATTCAAACTCATGACGAATGTTAGGAATTCTTGACCCTCTTTGCAGTGTTTTGCACTTAACAGTAGGGCACTAAAGTGACAAACCATCTCCAATCTGACACCCTGAGTGGGCAATTTTAGGCTTGTATTCCAAAACACCATACATACATTTTAGAACCATTTTGATACCTGGAATTTTACATTCAATATTTAAAGAAAAGAGTGTTGATTGAATCCTCAAAACAACTGTTTTGTAAGCAAACGCCTTAAGATGACTCATATCTGGAATAGTAGCTCATTACGGTATGTGCATTACAGGATTTAGGACTTAGCATTTTGTTTTGTTTTTCTTCAAAATGTTTGATTTTAAAATGAGACTCTTCAGTTTCTCAAAGTAAACTAATCTCCCCTGGTGGCCAAAACATGCCTCGCAAACAGTACAGTCCCAAGCTGGCAGAAAGACTTTGCGCATGTACAGTATAGTCTTCTTCACATGCTGCTTTACTTTGCTTGCGATCATAGCACCCAACTGCTGTCACCTGAAACACTTGTGTCTCACCTGAAACACCTGCTGTCGCCTGAAACAGTGGTCCCCAACCCACTGGGCCGCGGACCGGTACCGGGCCGCAACGCATTTGGTACCGGGCCGCGAGCTGGTCAAAAAAAATTAAAAATAAACATAGGCTATAATATTATAGGCTGTGTGTGGTAGTTGAAACATAGTTTCAAGTTGATGTTTATTTATGTTTGTAGTTCAAACATGAACATAAATACTGTATAGGCTACATACAGTACAACACAAAAGGCTGTTATTTACCCTTTGTCGCCACCTGGTGAGTAAATAAATATAACTAAAACCATTAAAATTGACAACCGGTCCGCAACTTTTTTTTCCATGTATGTACCGGTCCTTGGCACAAAAGAGGTTGGGAACCCCTGACCTAAAACACCTGTCTCCCCAACTTGAGTGGTGAAACCCACTCCTCCAAAACCAATCGTATATTCTCAAAAACACAGAAGGCCATCTTAGGGTTAGGGTTACTCTTAGAAATCGGGTTGTTCTCAATTCCTGAAAGGCAGCTTTGCCTCCTTTTCTTCCCTGACAGCAGCACTATGGTTTCTCTCCCAGGCTGTGTTGTACTGGAGCATCAGTACAGTACAGTTACAGACACACACTGCCAGCACTCAGTCACTCCCCTTTGTCACGATCGGCCAATCAAATGAGAAACAATTAGGCGAGCGGAAGCGTTGCAGTGGCTCCTCCCATCTTTTTCACCCCCTTGTGTCTATCTTACCTCCCCCTCTTCCTTCTCCGCCTTTCGGGGCAGACTTTGCCTTTGCACCTGTTTAAGACTAACGAATGTGTTTGAATGACCTGACGCACACAGGAACCCTCACCGCAGCGCAGCAGGCGCGCACAGCCTTTGGTTTGGCTGCTGTGTGGAATTAGTCTTTGTTCCCATTGAAACACGCCTCCGCTAATGAAACTCCGGTGTGTGTATCATTGTTTTACTCTGTGGAGAATGTGTCAAATAATTAATTAACAAAACCACCACGTGTCAACGTTGTTTGTGATCCCTTTACCAGAGGACACCATGCCTACATAAACACCATGCCTACAGTACATGGAGTGGAGGTCACTTTAGATGTGTCAAAAAAAGAGAGAAGAAGAGAAAGTCAGCGCAAGTGTTTGAAGTTGGTTGTTAGATATTAGGGATGCACCGATCCACATTATTTCACTTCCGATCCGATCCCGATACCTGAATTTGGATATCTGCCGATACCGATATTATGCTGATACCGATATTTTTCTTGAATATACAGTATAGGCAAAGATTTGGCCAATTAAATATTTTTTTTTTATATATACCTTGCAAAAAGCAGACAAAATTAAGAAAATATACAAGGCAAAGAAGGATACTATTATACATGGGCAAATTACGGCCATGTATAATAGTGCGCTGGAATAGCAAAAAAAAGTTTTTTTGTTTATGTTTTTGTTTTTCGATTCCGATTCGTGAATTAGTGCCAATATCGGCACCCGATATTGGATCGGATCGGCCCCATCCCTATTAGATATGTGGGCAGAAGATCTCCTTATGGCCCGCAGACCAAATTTGAGGTCATTTGAAGTCATCGTGAATTGAAACTGAAGACGCGTTTTTCCTCTTCCATGATTTGTGAAACAAACTACTACTTGTGTAGTCTTCAGTTTCATGTTCTCTTATCTGGTCTCTTAACGGACTTGGTGCTCCATCTGTGAAATCGCACTACCTGTAAAGTAGGACGAAGTAGGGAAACTCCAAAACGATCAGTTCTTCTGTCTCAACTCATAGTGTATGATGTTCGCAGTCATGGTTATGTTTGAAAAGTTGTTAGTTTTTACTGGTGTTTAACTGCTCTGTTTGAGTATTAAAGGCCTGCTAAAACACTTACCATTTTGTTTCTGTGGTGCTTTTAGGGATTACTGAGAGAAACCGTCCAAAAATACACTTATCACCACTACAAGAATATCACATAGTCAGTGTCCCAGTTACCTACTACCAAGAGTATTTTTTTAAAGCGCCAGTATGAGATTTTGAATCTACACAAGTCTTATCAAGGCAAATAATCGAGTCTGTTCATCAAACCAGAACACATCGCTGCGCGCGCAGAACATCTTCTCAACAAATATACTCAGAGACACTTATCAATACTGGTTTGCAAACTACCGATCTGTGGAAATAAAAAGCTCCCAGCTCCAGGAACCCAACTGATTGGTTTATTGGTGATTGTGGTAATGAAGGTATATATTCACAAATATGTCTGTAATTCTCTGCCTTGTCTTGTTTTATCAGTTGAGTTCTGCGCTGTATGTGCCATTCTGCTTTCAATGTAGCCTTGGTCAGTTATGGTGTGTTCAGTATGCTTTTGTGTGTGTGTGTGTGTGTGTGTGTGTGTGTGTGTGTGTGTGTGTGTGTGAGAGAGACATTGTTTTTACACTACTGGATTTACTCTTTGTAATTACAAAAGAGTAATTTTAATATAAATCAGAGGAAACATCCAAACGTCAACAAGATTGCAGCCAATTAAATGAAACTCCTGCTGTTTTGTTGATCTTGTGCCACATTATAGATGTATTTTAGATATTTAACATTAACAGTGAATCAACCATACAAATAAGACCGTTAAACAAAAAATAAATACACTCAATGCTAATGCATGTATGATTACATGTTCTGCATTAAATACCACCTGAAAGGTTCCTTTTAACATTTGAAGATATTTGTTATTGATGATAATATACAGTATAATGCTGTGTGATCTCAGATATGTGATAAAAAGACTGCAAAAAAATATCAGAATTTCATTGATTTCATCTTCTTGAAATTCTCATACCAATTCCAGTTCTGTTTCATGTAGTTGTTTTTTTGTTCTTCAAACTGAACAATTCCAATTGTTCAGTTGAATTGAAATTTACAAGTTCATTTATGAACTGACCACCAACCCTGCTGTCGAGATAGAATAAGATTAGTTTCCAATCATATCTGTTAATTTATCAAAGGAAATGTTCTTTTTCAATGTCAATGTCCAAATAATGGGCATATTTTAGGGACACTTGTATCTTCAACTATGGATGTATAGTTTTCTTCATGAACACTAGAGGGAGGCATAGAGCTGTGAATGAGAGTGAAACGTCTCAACCCTCTCATCCTAACCTGAGTGCTGATTGTTCTGTCCGCAGGAATCGGGGACAGGGTCATTTAGGAAAAGTCTGGTTTGAAAGCACAGTCGATAAGAATGTCTTAACACTGCAGGATAGTGGAAGGTTACATATATATATATATATATATATATATATATCCCCACCAGCCGACAGTGCAGCCATTCAAGATCTGGTCAAGCTAAAGTACAGACATACAATAAGGCAGAAGAGGTGCAATACTCTGTGTGTTTGTTATGCCTTCTATTAATATTCTCTGTGACCACATGTCGGCTTTGACCACAGCCTCACCTGGCGACCACAGCCTCACCTGGCGCTCATTTCCCTGCCAGTGCCCAGCTTCCTCTCCTATTTGACTACATCTGAATGCACCAACAAGCCCTAAAGACCCGCGCGCACGCACACACACACACACACACACACACACACAGAGACACACACACAGGACTGCTCTAGCTGCATCTGGACATTAGAAAAAGATGGTCCATCTTCTCTGATTCCAGCGGCAGTGTGAAACTGGACGTTCACAAACCTGATGGACCAAACTTCACAGCTGTCTAGAATAAGGTCATCCTCTTGAATAAACTGTGTCACCTTGAAGCACACACACATTACACGCACACACACACACACACACAGTGGCAGCTGGCACGGGGCCTAGACTTCCTCAGCATTGTGTGACTATGTTGATGAGAGGTTGGGCTGCGGCGCAGCAGGCCGGAGGGCGCGCCGCTGCCCCCTGTCTTTCCAGTTGGGGAGCGCTTGATTCAGGTCGGGCCGTGCTTGCATTGTGACCGGCGGGCCCCTCCCTCATCTATCACCCCCCCCCCCCCCCCCCCCCCCCACACACACACACACCTCGCTCAACCCTCTCTCTCCCCTCTAAACTCCACCTCCTTATCCCCCCTGCCCCCCCCACACACACACACACACCTCACTCAATCCCCTCTAAACTCCACCTCCTTATCCCCCCGCCCCACACACACACACACCTCACTCAATCCCCTCTAAACTCCACCTCCTTATCCCCCGTCCCGCCTCCTTTCCACGCTCGACTCCTCCCCCCCCCGCCCAGCACATTTGAATCCCACAGTGAGGCCGCTTTTGTCCAGCCGCTGCTTTGTGCTGGAAGAGGAAGCAGAGTAAATGAGTTTTCTCCTTTAGCCAACAAGGACAAGACGCGCACACACACACACACAGACGCGTGCGCCCACTCGCAAAACTCACCCGTCTCTTGTCAGTATAGTATATCACCTCGCACATAATATCTTTCCTTTGTGCGGCCGGGCACCTTTGACCTGGACACAGAGGCGTCTATATGGAAGGAGAATGGCTGGTCTTCATCCAGGACGTACAGCTACGTGCTGTGCTGTATGTTCTTCTCCCATGATGGCTTCAGCCTTCCTCCATCTCATCTGTACACTCTCACAGTGACTTCATGCCTCAACATGAACATCATTACTGATTACTAGACACACGAGTTAACTGTTAATTCAGTGTTCGTTAATGCTTAATAATGTACCCTTATTGGAAAGATGACTTCACTCATGCAGTGTCTCTCGCTTTGTGCTTTGTGTGTAAGGGTCACCGTGTTGGGCAAGTTACTTTCAAAATGTAATATACTACATATTACTAGTTACTTTCATTTGAAAGTAATACGTTACTTTACAATATTACTTTCTGTGTAGAGTAGCTCGTTACTTATTACACTACTTTTGCATTACTTTTACCAAAACAACAGCAGCAGCAGAATGACATCGCTGCCCCGGAACCATCCCGAAAAATAATTTCTACCGCCTTGAAATCAGTGTAAACAATCCAAAATTCTAAATGTTATTCTTTTCCTTTGTTATTGTCATCTATAGTGGTTATTTGCATAAAAACTCACAGATTAGGAAATAATTGTATCTTTTTTAAAATATGTGCTTTGATTTTATCAAATGTAACTCAATTTGTAACGAGTTACTTGACAAAGTAACTGGTATAATATTACTGAAATACTGAAATCCTATAAGTAATAAGTTATATTACTGAGTTACTGCTAAAAGTAATATATTACATGTAATACGTTACTTTTGTAATGAGTTACTACCCCCTCCCCTACCTGGTGACTTTGAGGTCATGGGCGGGGGCGGGGCTTCCTCAGGCGAAGAAGAAACATTTTCCTACCGTCTTGTGTTAAAAAGGAAATTCCACCCCAAAGCGAGTCGAAGATAAAAATTGAGCATCTAAAATATTTCACTTGGACTTGAGCTGGGGGTGTTTTTAACACTGAAGGTCTTGACTCTTGCAAACAAAAGCCTGACTTGTGACTCTTGACCCTTGACCCTTGCGGTCAAGGTGAGGGCGACGACATGCTTGTTCACTGTGATGCTTCTGTGATACTTCCTCTTAGATTTCTTTTCTCAATTAAATGCCTCACCTGCCTGTGCACCTCTCATTGGCCCAGGCTGTAGTTTGGCCTGTCAAAGCTGATGAATGGTACCAGTGTCCGGAGAGAGGCTGGTTCAATCCCTGGTATCCAGGCTCCAAGGCTGTGTGACACTTTATCTGCACTGCCAAGGCGCTCTTGAGCGAGGCAGTGAACCTCAAAATGATCTAGGAGCACTGTACTGCCATTGGATTGTGGAATTAATACATGCTATATACAGATCCTTTCCAAAAAATTAGAATATTATGGAAAAGTTTGTTTTTTCCCATAATTCCTTTCAAAAAGTGAAACTTTCATAGATTATAAATTCATTACACACAAAGTGAAATATTTCTTGCCTTTTATTTGTTTAATTTTTTATAATTTTGGCCTACAGCTCCAGAAAACCCCCAAAACAGTATTTCAAGAAGTTAGAATATTGTGAAGAAAATCAGCTGTTACTCCAGCCTCAGTCCACTCCCTCTGAATCTCTGACAAATTTTTGAATCGTCTTTCCTTGACAATCCGCTGAAGACGGATTGTCGGATGGTATTTCCATGATATTCTAATTTTTTGGAAAGGATCTGTACTGTATACAGTATATACATACACATATACATACACACATACATACTGTACATATTTATTTATTTGGGTTGTGGACTTGGTCAGGACAAAAGAAGACATGAAGTGAATCGAAGTGATCAGCCTTTTATAGACCAGACCACTAATTGATTAGTCAAGAAAATAATCAACAGATTAATTGACAATGAAAATAATGGTTAGTCGCAGCCCTAATAAATACTTGACAAGGTAAAAATAATAAAAGACAGACAGTTTAACCGTTCAACTTTAACGTCAGCAGGCCTAAGGCAGATGAAGAGTCTGACCCTCTGTACAAACACTATAAAGTTGTTTTTACTCAGAAACCCCCCCACCCACCCACACACACACACACACACTTCTCTCCCCTCCTCTCCTCCGGGCCCCGGAGCAGATGTGTGACTGCTGCTGCTGCTGCTGTGCGACTGCTGACGCCGTTAACAGCTGCCTCTCTCTTTATCCCTCCTCACATATCACATACCCCCCCTGTTCCCCTCTCCCCCGCCCAGCCCAACACAGCCACCGGGCCTAACCTATAGCCTCCAACCATTTGTCCATTCAAACCTGCCACTATAGGCAACTGAGAAATGCATTACAAAGGAAAGATCACACATTTATTTAGTCATTTCTAGAAAGATGTCTAGAATAGATGGCTGCCTGAGGTTCTGTAGGATTCAAAACATGTTGATTATTCCAGTGCCACTATGAAAGTATATGCAGGGGGAGATGCTGATTGGATAGAAGCCGTCACTTTGATGTGTCCCAGGTTCAAATCCTCTCCTCCTAAGAACCAGACGGGCATAAGTGACATTTGACCAACTTTACAGTGCAGCCAAAACAAAAAATGACCACACTTTGTTCTGACTTTGTTTATTCAATTACTTTTTTTTAATGAAAAACTAATAAACTAATACTAAAATAAATGTGGATGACAATATACTGAACAATATTTTGACATTCATTGAAAAAATATATATATATTTAAATATATATATATATATATATATATATATATATATATATATATATATATATATATATATATATATATATATATATATGAAAAATATATATTTTTTGTAGTCCTTTGGGCCCCAAATAGTTCAGTGTGTTTAGTGTTAGGTCTTTAGTGCTAGATTTTTTTTAATTAATAACTGGATTGGTTTAGAATTCATATGTGCCCTGTCAGTATAAAGAGCTCATCAAGAGCTTTCATTTGATATATTAAATTAATAATTTTTGGACCAAAATGTCACTTACACCCCTCAGGTTCTCACGCTTCGAGGTGATCTTGTCTGCAGGAATACTGTTTTTTTCTTCTTCTAGGACTTGAAACTTCTGGGATTTCTTATTCCTCTATCTGTCCTACCTTTAGCTTTACCTGATCCATAATCCCATTGCCTTCTTCTAGCGTTCACCCCATCCCCATGACTTTATCCCAGGCCATCTCCTGGACTTTATCCCAGTCCATCTCCTGGACTTTATCCCAGGCCATCTCCTGGACTTTATCCAGGCCATCTCCTGGACTTTATCCAGGCCATCTCCTGGACTTTATCCCAGTCCATCTCCTGGACTTTATCCAGGCCATCTCCTGGACTTTATCCCAGTCCATCTCCTGGACTTTATCCCAGGCCATCTCCTGGACTTTATCCAGGCCATCTCCTGGACTTTATCCCAGTCCATCTCCTGGACTTTATCCCAGTCCATCTCCTGGACTTTATCCCAGTCCATCTCCTGGACTTTATCCCAGTCCATCTCCTGGACTTTATCCCAGGCCATCTCCTGGACTTTATCCAGGCCATCTCCTGGACTTTATCCCAGTCCATCTCCTGGACTTTATCCAGGCCATCTCCTGGACTTTATCCAGGCCATCTCCTGGACTTTATCCCAGTCCATCTCCTGGACTTTATCCCAGGCCATCTCCTGGACTTTATCCAGGCCATCTCCTGGCAGCCTCGTCCGCAGCCTGTCACCCGCTACTCGTTCCCTTCTCTCAGCTGAAACTCAGCCGGTCTCTGGCCTTTAACGTGGCCATGCCCCCACGACCCCCTCACCCCCAACCTCGGCTCCAGCCCCTCTGGTCCCCGAGCTTTTTTTACCTTCTCCCCGACCCAGCTGCTGTCCCCTTCCCCTCTCCTCCACCCTCCAGCCCCGACCACAGCATGAGAAGCCTAGCAGCTGTTGATCAATGGGCAGCCTGGGCCAACGCCTGCCTGCCCCCTCCCCTGACCTCCCACCCTCTCTCTCACACACACACACACACACACACACACACACACACACACACACACACACACACACACACACACACACACACACACAGATGCACACACACACACACACACACACTCCCCAGGGAGGCAGCAGATGGGGGTCAGCCAGAGGAGAGGGGTGTGGTGTGACTACAATGGGCTGGGTTAGGTGTGTAGGTCTGTGTCTGTAGGCTGTCTGTGTGTCTTTGTGCGCACAAGTGTTTCTCAAATCACTTGTTCCATAGATAGATAGATAGATAGATAGATAGATAGATAGATAGATAGATAGAGAGATGTTTCATGTACTCTATGTGCGTGCTCGTGTGTGTGTGTGTGTGTGTTTATGTGTGAAGGGCTGTGGCTGGACATTTGCTAGCCGCGTGTCTCCAGCATGGACAGGTGTTGGCGTCAGCAGTGTCCAGACTCGTTTCAGCAGCTGCCTTCCCCCCATTCCTCTCCTCTTCTTCTCCTCTCATCTCCCCCCCCTCATTCCCCCCCCTGACAGATGTAGCCACACCACCACCAGCACCACCCAGCTCTTTATGGGCCCGGCCTGTTTTCACTTTAAATATTTGCCCAGGAGGCGCTTCTTGCTCTTGTTTGGGCGGGGCGGGGGGGGGGGGGGGGGCTTGCAACCTCACACGCACATACACACACTATATATACTGTACACACACGCACATATACACACTCTATACTGTACACACACGCACATATACACACTCTATATACTGTACACACACGCACATACACACACTATATACTGTACACACACGCACATATACACACTCTATATACTGTACACACACGCACATATACACACTCTATATACTGTACACACACGCACATATACACACTCTATATACTGTACACACACGCACATATACACACTATATACTGTACACACACGCACATATACACACTATATACTGTACACACACGCACATATACACACTATATACTGTACACACACGCACATATACACACTCTATATACTGTACACACACGCACATATACACACTATATACTGTACACACACGCACATATACACACTCTATATACTGTACACACACGCACATATACACACTATATACTGTACACACACACACATATACACACTATATACTGTACACACACGCACATATACACACTATATACTGTACACACACGCACATATACACACTCTATATACTGTACACACACGCACATATACACACTATATACTGTACACACACGCACATATACACACTATATACTGTACACACACGCACATATACACACTCTATATACTGTACACACACGCACATATACACACTATATACTGTACACACACGCACATATACACACTCTATATACTGTACACACACGCACATATACACACTATATACTGTACACACACGCACATATACACACTCTATATACTGTACACACACGCACATATACACACTATATACTGTACACACACGCACATATACACACTCTATATACTGTACACACACGCACATATACACACTATATACTGTACACACACGCACATATACACACTCTATATACTGTACACACACGCACATATACACACTATATACTGTACACACACACACATATACACACTATATACTGTACACACATATACACACACTATATACTGTACACCAGTGGCGGCTGGTGAGCTTGGAAACAGGGGAGGTAGCTTTGGGCGTTTTTTTTTCTCTTTTGCAGTTTGAAGACAGATTTAGAGGAATATCTCATTTTAAATTAGCATTAGGATTAGACTGTTGTGATGTCATTATTCAGTTTTAACCATCAATAATTGTTCCTTTTCTCATTATTTCATTTCTCAGAGTAAATACTGTATATTTATTTCGAGATTTTTGTCAATTATTTGTGCTGTTATGGTTATTATTAGCCTAGTTACTCACTTCTACACTAGCTTAGATTGGGTTACTTATGGATGGCATGGGATTATAGTGAAAATAGATTATCCCCCCTTTTTGCTGGGGACCCCACTTTGAAAACCACTGGCTTTAGGCTAGAACTGTTGCGAGAAGGTTTCAGGATTTATCTCTATGCATTAGGCTGTGATTACTATTTATATAAATCTATTTATTCACATAGATTCATGATATATTATGGTATACAGCCTACCTGTGACATCAATGTTTTGATTAATCTGCGCCAGTACCGAAAATGTAGCCTATTACTGCATGACTGATCCTATGATGTCATTGTAATCACACTCAGGTGTGCTTTCACAAGACAGGTGTTGTCCATTCAATCAGACCACCTGTCTTTATAATGGCTGTCTTGCACTGTGTTTGTATGAGACTTGACAAAGTCTATGGCCGAAACTGTTGTCAAATAGCGTTAAATTACACTTTATTGCATCTGGAACCAGAGTGTGCCTTCCCCTGGCTGCAACGTCAGGCTACTCGTTTAGTTACATTCCAATTCATCAACTTTGGAGCGTTATTTACCCCCCCCCCCCCTTCCCGACATGCTAGGTTGACATGCTTCGTCCCAATCGATTCCTTATTTCTTCTACTTTCATATGGTATAAAGATTACCACTCACGCTTTAAAAACGGGCTCGCAGTCAGCGATGGTTTTACGGACCAAATTCAGTTTAAAAGTGTGGGAATTTAACGTTGCGGGTTTTATTAGGAAAAATGACATCATGAAACATAAATACGAAAAAAATAGCGCTGCTCGGTGAACCATTTCCACGCCGAATTTAATAGAAGGCCCGGATAACTTGAAATCAATTGACTTACTTGCATATCCATGCCGTCTGTAGTGGAACCGCTGCAGCCGAGACGTTGCAAATATTCCAGTTTTCTGACATTGCAAATATCCCAGTATCCCGCCGTAGCGCGGCCCGCAACTCCAAACTCGTTTTGGCTCGTAATCCAATGCAACGACTGTCTGGCTTGTGAACACTTACTGCTTGATAATAAGTAAATAAAAATAAGGGGGAAATATGCTGCTACTGTCATCAGTAAATGTCGTAAATCATTCCTGTCACGTCATCACATGGGTCATCACAGCAAAGTGGATTTCACTTCCTACTTGATTCAGACTCATTCATCAGTGGACGATACAATGTCAATCTTAGCAATCTATTCAATCAACAACCAATTAGTTTGAATAAATTAATTGTTTGGTATTGATTGGTGGGGGCGGGTTAAGCTCCAGCTGAATATTATTGGTTGAAAAACACATAATTTCACTGTTCCTTGTCAAATGCATGTGTTTTCAACCAATAATATTTTGCATGAGATAAATTACCATGGGAATCAAATGCCCTAGGGGAGGATTTTTTTCTCCTCTACCCCCCGAGGGCATGACCAGGGCATGACAGACTGGATGCTGCTCCATCAATGCCCTACAGAGGTCACTGTTGTTGAGGCATTTTAAGAATAACATGATTTTTACTCAGAAAAAACACATTTGATTGATATTTTATTAAAAAAAAATATATTATTATATAAAATCCCCCATCTCTTCTAGAAAATAGAGGAGGACCATCCTCCCTTGCCTCACTGGAAAACCCCCCCTGCTGTACACACACGCACATATACACACTATATACTGCACACACGCACCTATTCACACTATATACTGTACGCGCACGCAAATACACACACTCTAGTCTATACTGTATACATGTGCACCCACAGCCACATTTATGAACATGTACACAGAGCTATACACACATATATATATATATATATATATATATATATATATATATATATATATATATATATATATATATATATACATATATAGGGGTGTAATGGTACATTTATTCGACCCATCACGGTATGAGCATCACGGTTCGATGTGTTGATCATTGTTTTTGGCAGTGACGTTAAGCTGAGATGAGCCAGCTATGCTGTGAATGCAACCAGTGAAATAAATTAAATTTAGTGAATTTAAAGACTTTCATGACTACTTTTTATTATTATTATCATCGTCATCATTATAATTAGGTACTGCTTCTTCCTGATTCTCTATCACAGTGGCTCTCAAATGGGGGTCCGTGGCACTTTGCAAGGGGGTCCGCGAAAAGTTTTCAGGAAAATAAAAACTTTTTTATTTTTCGTAAAAGCTTCATAGTTCAACGAAAATATGTTGTGCTTTAAATCTAAAATGGTTCATGGATTACATTCTAATCTAACAAACCTATCCATTTAAAAGTCAAGCACGTTACCGTTAAGCTTAGCCCAAAATCACAAATCAGAATGAGGGGGTCCCCGGTATATTTTCTATCTTGTAAGGGGTCCTTGGCTGAAAAACATTTGAGAACCTCTGCTCTATCGTACCACATACTGTATAATTTCTCAGATGATATACACATTCTCAGTGTACAGTCATAGTGATTGTAAATATCCCTCCCGGCCACCTCCTCTTGGGGGTGAGTGAGGCCACAGCGCAGCAGAGGTGCATCTAAAGAGAAGAGCTGATACACCTGTAGACTGTAGGCAACATCTTCACATGTTGTGCCAAAACAACACCGGCGCCAATAAGCAACCTTGTGCAAAACTCTGCATCAACACACACACAAATCTCAAGGTGACACACACGCACACACACACACATGCACACACACACACACACACACAGAAGCGTCTTGTTTCTCCCCCAAAATCTCCAAGGAGTGACAGAAGCTTGTGCCTGTGATCCATCCGAGAGAGAGAGAAGAGAGAGAGAGAGAGAGAGAGAGAAATGCAAAGAGAGATGGAGAAGTTAGAGAGGAATGTGTGCATATAAAAGAATGATATACAGTCGGGGTTTGGAGTTGAAAGATAATTAGAACAGCAGTGAAGGATTCAGAAAAAACACCTTCGCCAGCTGGGTTCAAAGTCCAGGAGGGAGGAGAGAAGATGGAGAGAGAGGGAGAGAGAGAAAGAAAACGAGGGAGAGAGGAGGGCCACAGGAAGGGAGAGATTTGGGGATGGAGCAGAGGAGTGGTGGAGCGCACCTTGTTGTGCCATCTGGGCCGACAGCCTCCCCACCACCACCTCCTCCACCCTCCTCCTCCTCCTCTCCTCCTCCTCCCAGCCCATTAGGATGGAGGATTAAGGTGGTGGCAATTACAAGACGCAGCCGACAGGAGTGTACCTGGCAATGCATTTAACTGTCCAGCAGGGGGGGGGGACATGCCGTAGGGCTGGGTATCGGTAGTCGATACCTTTAAGATATCGACCGAAATAACCTGGTACACTACCAAGTCAACTTCTCCAGTCAAACGATATTCGATCAATGATTCGATTCTTTTTGTAAACGGATTTAGAAATAAATTGACAATTGGTATGGTTTTGCTCACAGCCAAATCACCGCAAACGTTTGTTCATTTAATGCGACGACGTGTGGTTGGCGAGCGCGGTGTAGTATGTGATGGTATCGAATGAAGTGCTCTATTGGTATCGGTATGACATTAAGGGTTCTGGTATCGGTGCTGGTACAGTATCGTCACTTTTTTTAAACGACAGCCGGCCCTGTTGGGCTGGTTTTGGGGAGGGTTCCAGATAAAAGACAGTAACCGAGGAGAAACAAATGAGATGGGTGGGAAAGACTGATGCCACGATGATGCCACGATGATGCCACGGTGATGCCACGATGATGCCACGGTGATGCCACGATGATGCCACGATGATGCCACGATGATGCCACGGTGATGCCACGATGATGCCACGATGATGCCACGGTGATGCCACGATGATGCCACGATGATGCCACGGTGATGCCACGGTGATGCCACGATGATGCCACGGTGATGCCACGATGATGCCACGATGATGCCACGATGATGCCACGGTGGCGATACTAAAAAGCAAACTTTCTCGGCAGCTCGGGCGGCTTCATCTTGAAAAATGGCGGAGTGAGCAAGTGAGTGCCAAACAGATGCTGGTACAATTGCTGCCATGCACACACCCCCCACCCCCCACACACACACACACACCCCCCAGCCAGCCGGGGGGGAGGGGGGGGGGGGGGGGGGGGGGGATGGCTATGGATGGCGCCCATATGGCCGCAGCTGATGGGGGTGATTGTCGGTATTGTTCACTTTGTCAGCGATCCTGGGGATGCGGGAGAGAACTAATGATAATGCAGAGTGCAGATGTGCTCTGGAGCAGCCCAGTCGTTAAGCAACAACAGCTTGTGTGTGTGTGTGTGTGTGTGTGTGTGTGTGTGTGTGTGTGTGTGTGCGTGTTTGTGCTCTTAAGTTTGTGTGTGTGTGTGTGTATGCATGTGTGTGTGTGTGTGTGTGTGTGTGTGTGTGTGAGAGAGAGAGAGAGTTACAACCACAGCTGCTTGCCAGCCTGCCTGCCTTCCTGCCTTTGACTGGCTGAGAAGACCCTCTGGAAGACCTACATGCGCACGCACACGCACACACACACACACACACACACACACACACACACACACACACACACACACACACACACACACACACACACACACACACCTGTCAGGCAGTTTGGTGCTGGTCTCCTTGCTAGTAATGACCCACAGTGAGTTCCAGTGCAACATGAGGTGTGGGGTGATTTCCAGCTCCATATGAACATCAAGCTTTTGAAGTGGTGAAGCTTCAGTAGCGGTTTGCATTTTGGGCCTTCTGGTATGCAGCTCTCTACTCATCTGTAAATACCGCTGGTTTCTAACTTCTCATATGCAACTGTCTTTGATGTTCTGTACGATCATAATGCAAACCTTATTAGACGTAAGAGGCAGGAGTGTCACGGCCAGTGCTTCTACACTCAAACATTAACGTTAACATGAGTCTTCATTGTCCAGGAATGTCTAGCAAACACTGGAACATCAAGCAGAGGCGATCGCTCACCTAGGTTAGACCAGTGGTTCTGAACCTGTGGCGCGGGTTCCACTGGTGGTACGCGGGCCTCCCTCCCTCTCATACTTTCATATGGTTGGTCAATTCTGAGGTGGTACTTGGTGTAAAAAGGTTGAGAACCACTGGGTTAGACGAACGAGACATCACCAGCACACGAGAAAAACAAAAGACGCCTACAAAACAGCTACACTGTAGCACACTATCAAACTAGTGGACACGCTGTCGCAACTGGCCGCGGCCATCTTGTGTGTGACTCAATAGGACAAGAGAAGGGGCGGGCTAACACTGCTATGGAAGCTGCTGCTGCATCGCACCAGTCCCTAAGCTTCACCTCCTTCTGATTGACAGCCATAAAGGACCAATCGTACACAAGCAGGACCGTGACAAAGGCCACTGAGATGATAGCATGCAGGGAATCTGCCTTCACAGATGTTTTGTTGAATTTGCAGAAACCGAAGCATCATCAGAACTCAGGAGCCTTTCAAACAAGCAGCTGAGCTCTGACCCTGTGACCTCTGACCCTGTGAAGGTAAACTCTGTAGTAAAGTATCATATTCAATAACGTTGTCTCTTGAGCGTGTCACTGATTACTCCTGTATGCTGTGTGGCATGGCTGAGGCTATATCAAGGCTCTTGGTGTAAAGTCCTCGAAGATGAGATAGTCGCTCTGGTCTGGATTCGTCTGACCGCAGACCTGATAAGACGTCACGTGCTGACGGAGAGCGAAGGGTGCTGACGTTGATACGGCTTCATCTAGTTTTGGTTTCATTCGCTTGTCCGGCGATAAAAACATAAAAACACCACCGTGATCAAATATGCTAGAAAAAGAAGATGCAGTTCATTTGAATTTGAAGAAAGAAAGAAAGAAAGAAAGAAAGAAAGAAAGAAAGAAAGCCTGCCGATGACCAGTGATCACTTGGTGCATATTTTCACTTGTCAAATTAAGATAA
>NC_139647.1:14828464-14843464 GCF_964638095.1 Poromitra crassiceps
GCTACAGCGTGCAGGCTACAGCGTGCAGGCTACAGGTATCTCATCATGTGTGCAGGCTACAGCGTGCAGGCTACAGTGTGCAGGCTACAGGTATCTCATCATGTGTGCAGGCTACAGCGTGCAGGCTACAGTGTGCAGGCTACAGTGTGCAGGCTACAGTGTGCAGGCTACAGCGTGCAGGCTACAGCGTGCAGGCTACAGTGTGCAGGGTACAGTGTGCAGGCTACAGTGTGCAGGCTACAGTGTGCAGGCTACAGTGTGCAGGGTACAGTGTGCAGGCTACAGTGTGCAGGCTACAGTGTGCAGGCTACAGCGTGCAGGCTACAGCGTGCAGGCTACAGTGTGCAGGGTACAGTGTGCAGGCTACAGTGTGCAGGCTACAGTGTGCAGGCTACAGGTATCTCATCATGTGTGCAGGCTACAGCGTGCAGGCTACAGGTATATCTCATCATACTGACTGTTGTGCACTGATTGTTTACGTTGTTTGTTTGCTTCGCTTCATTTTGAATTCACAGGCTAAAAGTTGTAACTAAAACAGAGGCAGACAGACTGATGCTTTACGCTCTGATGATAGAACTTCTCTTCAAATCTTAAAACACTTGTACGTTTTCTTGAAACCCATATTAAGCAGAGGACAATGTAAAGATTAGGAGTGAGCTTATCTGCGTGTGTGTGTGCGTGTGTGTGTGTGTGTGTGTGTGCGTGTGTGTGTCTGTGTGTGTGTGTGTGTGTGTGCGCGTCTGTGTGTATGTGCGTCTGTGTGTATGCGTGCGTGTGTCTGTGTGTGTGCCGTGCGTGTATGTGTGTGTGCGCGCCTGTGTGTATGTGTGTGTGCGTGCGTGGTGTGTGTGTGCGTGCGTGTGTGTGTGCGTGCTGTGTGTGTGTGTGTGTGTGTTGAGGGCTTACAGAAGAGACCATCTGTGGCAGTGCCCTAATGAACGCTGCTCCTTGGCCTGCGAGTGTCGGGCTTTGAAAGCATCTGTAAGAGCAGGTTTACTGAGCAGCAAGACTTTAGCTCGAGCTAAAGCTAAACCTAAGCTAAAGCTGATTTCTTTGCTGGAAAACTGTACTTGAGGAGCTTTGGCAGGAGGCTGTGTGTGTAGGTGTGCGTGTGCGTGTGTGTGTGTGTGTGTGTACTGTATGTGTGTGCGGAGGGGGGGGGGGGGGGGGGGGGGGGTTCGGTTCTCAACAAGCTGCTGCACATTTTCTCAAATCCAGCCTACGCCTGAGCCAGTGCAGCAGACACACACATATCAGGAGCTGTGCAGACACACTCAGTGTGACTGTACAGACCACCGTGCTGTGTCCGAAGCATACACACACACACACACACATGCACGTACACGCGCACACACACACAGGCCTCCAGCCGCGTCTGTCTTTAGGGCCGTGACTTCCACCCACATCACAAGTCACTGTGGGACAGGATGCCAAAGACTCCCGCACTGCCCTTCTGGAGCCTGTGTGTGTGTGTGTGTGTGTGTGTGTGTGTGTGTGTGTGTGTGTGTGTGTGTGTGTGTGTGTGTGTGTGTGTGTGTGTGTGTGTGTGTGTGTGTGTGTGTGTGTGTGTGTGTGTGTGTGTGTGTGTGTGTGTGTGTGTGTGTGTGCTTACATAATAAATGGGGGGGGGGATCTGAATTGTTTTCCGATATAAAAACATGTTGAACAAGAGACAGGGATCAAGTTGAAATTGAGGTGAGGAATTCCAATATTCACTTATTATCTTGGTGACTTTATTAGGGTGACTTCATGTTTAATGAATTAATTAATTTAAATGAACTTCAGTGAAACGTTGTTGCATCAGATATGTTCAACGTGAGTGAAAACATTTGATCAGTTGTAAGTGAACCACACATTCAAATGTAAGAACTAGCTGTGACTGCTTCTATTTGCACATGGGGAGGGAAAAAACGAGTTCACACGGGGGTTGAATTTCAAGATTCTTATAATTTATTGCAGTTTGCACACAATTTAAAAATGTCAACAACAGCACACCAAAAAATTACAAAACTAAACACAATTAGAATTTACTCCCCTTGAGAGAAAAACGAAAATCAAACCAACTATGATTGTCAAAGCTAAAAATGACTAAATCTGTAAAAAGAACAACATAAACGTAAACGTAAAATAAAACAAAACAAATCTCTTCTCAAGTGGGAGCAAATATATGTGAATCAAAATCTGCTTCTTTTTCCCAGACAGTGATTGTCCTTTTCAAACTCAACCCTCTTCTGCCTTTCCATAAATTGTCTTGACATTATTTGAACTTTTTTTTTTTTTATACCTTGTTAAAATCTCCCCTTTGTTTTTTTTTCTTCAAGTAAACACAGCAAAGATGATGGAGACGTCTTGTCAAGCTGGACGGTTCACAGCGTCTTGAGCAGTTGACATTAACCACCCTCCACCCCCACACTTAAACAGCCCGGACTACAGCAGTTTAAGGCGGTCAAGTACAACCAGAGAAACCGCGGAAAGAAAAACACCAGTAACGATGAAATGAAAACACCAGCAGGATCTGAGTGAAGTCACGATGCCAGTGAAACAACATTTCAAGAAAAAAAAAACCACACACGAGATTAGTTGATGTCACGGTGAGAATCGCCATAATGTCACCTAAACGTGCCACCAGATGACAGGGTGGCACAGACAACCCCACACACATACATCGCGCACACACACACACACACACACACACACACACACACACACACACACACACACACACACACACACACACACACACACACACACACACACACACACACACACACACACACACACACACACACACACACGGGGGTTGATCTGGAAGGAGTGCTGGGAAGGAGAATGTGGAGTCTTCACTCTTCAGCATCACAACCTCAGCCTACATCAGGTGTTGTGGATTGTGTGGACGCTTGACCATCATTTTGAAACAAAAACCTGAACATGACACTGATGTAGCCCCGCCCCAATACGACATTCAAATACAAAAACAGAAAGAAAATTGACTTTTCCAATCGCACGACCAAAATATAAGACATAATTTTCGGATAAATTCAATAAATTCCACAAATTCATTCAAGGTTTCAAGCAACTCTTTCTCGATGCTATACAATACAGTATCAAATACTTCCATAGCATCAACTTTTTTATTTATTTTATTAATAAAGGCATCTTTTCAGCAAAAATCTGATTTTATGTCATTTAGCTTAAAAAGGTGCAATCAGGCATGCCAATTCTCTCCCATCAAAAAGTAAGGATTTCGTTTTCAGTAGAAAACACACGCGGGGTGTGTACGCTCACTCACTCCCACAACACACACACACACACACACACACACACACACACACACACGCACAGTCTTTATCGGTTTCACAGCACTGCCTCCATCGTGAGCTGAACTGCACCGACTTGGGCCGGGTCATTTTCCTGAAGCAGCACCAAATACGCCACAGCACAACTCGACGTGATGCAACGGTGTGAAAAAGATATGTGACCTTTGAACTTTTCAGCAGGACCGCTCAATTTCAACCTCTCTCTCTCTCTCTCTCTCTCTCTGTGCACCTCAGCCAAGTCAGGGCCACATACAGTTACTCACAGACATCAAGAGCCCAATGAGCAGAATTAATTAAGAAATGGCCTGAGCGCGTGGAGAGCTGGAGACAGAGATGGAGAACTTGGAACACACATATACAGCAGTGGACAGATTTAACGCCTGAGGAGGAGGATGAGTAGGAGAGGAGGAAGTGCTGGGTGGACGGAGATCTTCAGTAGGATAAAATGACTCGAATTCACACACACACACGCACGAGCGCGCACACACACACACACACACACACACACACACACACACACACGCACACACACACAGCAGAGAGATCAGTGCATATCCACACAGGCTTAAAATGCTTCATACCTCCTCACCATTCGAGGGAAAACACATTCTACAACATTCTGCTAGGAGTCCAGTGACAGAACGAGTAGAAAAATCACACTTACCCCTTTTCACTGTCCAAGTCTAACGACCAAACGTACGTCTCCTACCCACGTCCCGCCCCCGCCCCCCCCCTCCGATGCAAAAAATAAAAACAACTGAAAAAGGTATCAGACAAAATCATATTTTCATGCATCCCCCCCCCCCACCACCCCCCACAGCTGTGAGAATAATATTCAGTTTTTCAACAGACCGCACCCTGGAGTAGTATTCACAAAGAAAAGTAAAGGCCTGTTGTCAAATATTTGATCAATTACAATGTGTACAGTAATACAGCAAATTCACATTTTTTTTTTTTAATATACAGGTTTGGACGTCATGCAACAACAGCAGGTCCCATTTAAAGAACGAAAGAAAAGAAAACCAAAAATAATAATAATAATAATCATAATTTAAAAAAATCATAAATGATTAAGATTTTAAAACTATAGCGTAACAATATACAACAACCTTAAATTAAATACCTTTTCAACGAGAGATGTTTTAAAGACTGCCAGCTAGATTTAAGAACAAAAAGAAAATCTATAATAACAACATAATAATAATAATTATAATAATTTCTATGTCTTTTTTTTTTTTTAGAAAATACTTCAAATTGATTGGAAGTGAAAAAAGGAGGCTGTGCATTGCATGAGTGCCATCAGTCTGTCAGTCGTCAGTCAATTTCCCCCTAAACACACAACGCCAAAGAGCTTAACGAGAGGCGGGGAGCGCTTCCACCTCCATGCCGATAGAAAATAAAATTAATACACACAAACACACTCATACACACACAAAACACACTCACACACATCAGGTGAAATTTAGCCCGAGTAGTGCAGTATCGGAAAAAACACGCGCTTCTTCTTCAAACGGCGTGTGCGCGTAATGGTATTATTGACTCATTGATGATCACGGGTACCCGTTTAGTGTATTGTTGTCATGCGTTTGCACTTCAGTGTGTTTGGACCTGAACTCTTGCCGTAGGTTCGCTGTCTGTGGAACTGGGACCGATACGTTGTGGCCAGTGTCGGGAGTGTTGTGTGTCTGAGATGAAACACAAAGTGTAACTCTTCAAAGGCAAGACGTTCTTACCGGGACCCATGTTCGTAGACACAATAGAAAATAAAAAATAAACAGAGGAGATCAGAATAAAATTAAATAAAACAAAATGTCCCCAAACAAAACCAAAAAACTCAGTAGTAACATTTTCATGTGCTATTAAAGTGCAATTGAATGAGATTTGCAACGTACAAGAAACATGACTGATTTCGACCCCCGAATGTCGACCCCTTGCCACCTCTCTTTCACTTCCGCCCCTTCCCTCCTCTCTTTCTTTCTCTTTCCCTCCATCCGCCCCCCGGTAAAAGTCCATGTCTACTTCCACAGTTCCTGGGAGCTGTCCTCGATCGCCCAGTCCCTGACGTTGGGCAGCGCCAGCGGCTCGCTCTTCACCGACCAGTCCCTGACGTTGGGCAGCGCCTCGCTCTTCACCGACAGCGAGTTGACCAGTTCGCAGTGGAACTTGCGGATGTGTCGGTAGAGGTCCCCGGACTGCGTGAAGCGCCGCTCGCACCACTTGCACGCGTGCGGCTTCTCGCGCGTGTGCACCACGGCGTGCCGGCTGAGGTTGTGCGAGTACTGGAAGCTCTTGCCGCAGGTGGTGCAGGTGTAGGGCTTCTCGCCGGAGTGTGTCCGCTCGTGGCGCTTCAGCGTGTACATGCAGGAGAAGGTCTTGCCGCAGATGGAGCAGGTGGGCACGTTGACGTCCCCGGCCGGCTTGGAGCGGATGCCCTCCTGCTCCCGGAAGTGGGAGCTGAGGTGGATCTGCAGGATGTGCGGCGAGGGGAAGACCTTGTTGCACAGCGGGCACATGAAGATCTGCGTGTGCGGCGCGGACAGCATGTTGGAGACGTAGGGCAGCAGGGCGCTGTCCATGCCGGCCACCTCGGCGTGGGCGCGCTCGTTCTCGCCCAGCATGTCGTCGTCCTCGCCCGCGTCCGGGACCTTCTCGTCGCGCTCGGTGGCCAGAGAGGCTTCTCGCAGGGCCGACAGGTGGGCCTCCAGGCCCAGCCTCCTCTGAGCCGACAGAGGGCCCCCGACCCCGTGGTGACTCAGGCCGCCGTTGGCGCTCGTCAGAGCCGTCGCCTTGGTGATGCCACTGTGATCCATGTCATAGTCCCCGCCCCCCAGTTCCTCTTCCTCGTCTGAAGCCACGCCCCTCTCCACTTTCACCCTCACGGCCAGCGGGCTCTGCAGGCTGTCTGGCGTGGCCGCCCTGCTGAAGTATGACTGGAGGTGGTTGTTGCCGTGGTTGCTGCCGGGGACCGGCTTGACCGAGAGGTCCAGGACGCAGTCGGCCGAGTCGGCCGACACCCTCCTGCCCCGGCGGCCCCCGCGAGAGCCGACCGACCGCTGGGACCTCTGGGACAGAGAGCCGGTGGAGCTGGTGGGGCTGCGGGCCGGAGACAGCCGCTTGCCCGCCTGCGTCTCGGCCTCGCCGTGATGCCGCGGGCTGGCCGTGGCGGTGGCCGGCGTCCCGGGCCTCTCTCTCTCTGCGGGGGGCAGCCTCAGCCACAGCGCCCCTCCTCCTCCCTCCGCCTTGCCCGCGTCCTCGTCTTCATCGCTGGCCAGCGGCTCGGTGGTGGCGGGCCGACCCGTGGAGCCGTCCGAGAGGCTGTCGGCTTTGTCCGAGCAGCTGGAGCCGCCGTCGTCCTCGCGGCGCGTGCTGCTGTCCGCCTCGGGCCCCGTGGCCTTCTGCTTCAGGCGCTTCTTGCACACCTTGACGATGTCGTACATGTGCAGGAAGCTGGCCGCCGCCAGCACGTCCTCCACGGGCAGCGCCTGGAACTGCAGCTTGCCCTCGTACATGAACTCCAGCAGCAGGGCGAAGGCGGGCGCCGTGACGATGTCGCTGTTGAGCTGCACCACGTCTCGCTGGTCCAGCTGGTCCTTGTAGAAGAGGTGGAAGTACATGCTGCAGGAGGCCAGCACCGCGCGGTGCGCGCGGAACTGGGCGTCGCCCACCAGCACCGTGGAGTCGCACAGGAAGCCCTGGTGCCGCTGCTCGCTCAGACACTGGAGCAAATGTCTGCTGTGATCTGGGAACTCCATGTTGCCGTCCTCATAACCTGCAGAGACACAGAGACACAGAGAAGGAGGTTAGAGATGCATCTGATGAAGGTCTCATCGTCCGCGATGGCAGATCTTCCTCCCTGAAACCATCTGCGGGTTTTTAATCAAACGTTGCGCCGATTTGATTCTATGAAGCTGAACGTGTTTGTAAGACACAATAAGCTCAGAAAGGTCAAACCCAAAAAGCAGCTTAAACTCAGCAGCTTAATAAAGACGACAAAGAAAGGTAGATGGTAGATCTACTGAGAGGTGAGACAACACCACATTAAATGTGATATCTTTGATTGTATCATGTGATCTTTATAGCAATAGAAATGATAGTATGATATGATAGTACATCCATATAGAAATGGATGGTTACTCAGGTTAAACCTGCAGAACAACATCATTTTGTATCATTACTTTGGGCTTTGGTGGTTTCATACAGTAAATGAGGCCTATTTTAAAAAAGCAGAGAGAGAGAGAGAGAAGAGACAACACAGCAAAACACATCGATTGAGAAGTTGAAAACAGACCGTAGAGAGTCTGGTAGGTAGGCTGGTTAAAAGCAGACAGAAAACGTAATAAATACATGAACATAACACCATAGCAACACAATAAAAAAAACACTAACATAACACCATAGAAACACAATGAAAAGAGAAACCTATCCATTGAGTAGTAGTGCAATGCAACACAGTCACACATGCTCATTATGATCACGCATAAACACACGCTCACACATACAACCTTCATATCCTCACTGGCATTCAAATATGTATGTTCATGTTTGTTTAACGCTGTAGCTTTTGAGACACAACCATGTGTTTTTCTAACTCCCAAATGCAAAATGAATAATAATAATAATAATGATAATAATAACAATAATAATAATTCTGTTACAATTCCCTTTTTTGTCTGTGAGTGAATTGACTAAATGTCCCAAACACCATTATTCTAAACACTCTAAGCAACACGCGAATAAAATAATCGGTTTATTTCTGCTTCCGCTACTATCTATTCCACGATTTATTTCTATAAACACACACACTGACTTTATAAACAAATAAAGTCTTTGAGGAAAATAATAATAATAAACTCAAAGGATAATTAATTTCAATCCAAAACTGCTGTAATAAAAACACAATGGCCTTTACCTTCAGAAAGACGTTTCCACAACTAAACAGCGACTAGCGACTGATGTGATGGCTTCCTGCCCGCGTCGCGCGGCCTGTCTCTACCTTCTCTCTCCATCTCCTCCTCCTCCTCCTCCTCCTCCTCCTCCTCCTCCTCCTCCTCCTCCTCCTCCTCCTCTGCCTGCACTCCTGGACTGTGGCTTCTCCTACGCTGGTTATTTTTATTAACCCACTTTGGCCTGGCCTGGCACAGCGCCTTTAGGTAACCGGCTTTCAGCTGCACACACTGTCCTCACTCACGCACACAACACACACACACCTACCAGCCTGCCTACCAACCACCTCCACACACACACACAACACACACACACACACACACACACACACACACACACACACACACACCTACCAGCCTGCCTACCAACCACCTCCACACACACACAACACACACACACACACACACACACACACACACACACACACACACACACACACACACACACACCTACCAGCCTGCCTACCAACCACCTCCACACACACACACACACACACACACACACACCTACCAACCACCTACACACACACACACACACACCAGCCTGCCTACCAACCACCTCCACACACAGGCCGAGTCTAGCAGGAACACTGACCTATGGAAATAGCACAGCAGCTTGTTCCATAAGCATCAGCTCTGCTAGTCAGATTAAAAGAGAAAAGACATAAAAAAAAAAAACTTGCATCGATGCTCTTCAGATGTCCTTTAAAAATATATATCTAGCTGATAAAAGCAATTGACACCAAATTGGGCAAAATCGGCTGAGCGCATTTTGACCACGAAAGGGAAGAATATTGAGAATGATAAATGTGTTGAAGCTTAATGCTAAAGTCCCACCTGTTAACCAAGATGATTTGTCCTGCGCTCCGCACGGTGTTAACCAGAGCAGTTCAATCACCTCATCTGAATCAAACTAAACCAAGTATGTCAGTGTGTGTGTGTGTGTGTGTGTGTGTGTGTGTGTGTGTGTGTGTGTGCGCGTGCATCTGTGTGTTGTGTTGTGTGTGTGTGTGTGTGTGTGTGTGTGTGTGTGTGTGTGTGTGTGTGTGTGTGTGTGTGTGTGTGTGTGTGTACGCTCGCCCTACGCCTCGTTCAGACTGCTTTTAATGAGGGGGCTTACGGGGACAAGGGTGTACCACCCCCCACCTCCCTCTCCAGCCAAACCCCCCTGCCATCCCCCCCCCCCCCCACACACACACACACACACACAGTGAGCCCCTCCTCCTCCCAGTCTGAATCTTACAAGAAAAGCCTGCACATCGTCCCATAGAAAGCTGCCCTGTTCCTCATCCGCCTCCCACCCAGCAGCAGCAGCCTCTTCCTCAGCCTCCCACCCAGCAGCAGCAGCAGCAGCAGCAGCAGCACCCAGAAGAGAAGATTTACAATACAATCAGTGTAAGTGCCCTGCTCGTCACAGCATCAAGCCTAAGCCTTAAAGATGGCTAAAAATAAAGACCCAAGGTGGGGAGAGGGCGCCATCGGTGCGGCTCAGGAGGGCAGCAGCCCCGTCACCCGAGCCAGGCCTGGGCAGGGGTCACCCGGGCCCGGGTCACCCAGGGGCCCAGGCAGGAGTCACCCAGCCCGGCCCGGGCCCTCCGGACAGGGGTCCAGTCTACCCGCCTGGCCGGGGAGGGAGAGAGACAGAGAGGGCCAGGGAGGGAGAGGCTTACCCACATCTGATCCAGCTGACGGGGGCCATATGGCAGCTGCTAGCCAGATAAAGAGATTAAGACTAGGAGGGAGTGCGATTACAGCTGTCTAGCCAATTCAGCCAGCTCAAATCTGCTACTTCTAAATTAGTCTGCTCGCCTCCAGCCCACAGGAGGGGGGACGTGCGACAAGCCGTCCGGGTGCAGGAGATTCAACATGCGCTTACAAGTCAATTTACACTGAATTAGATTTAAGTGAAAAAGTCAGATTAGGGGATTTGGAGTAAATAATTGTGGTTCTTATATTCTTCGCTTAAAGTTTGGCTTTCTATTATTAATGTGTTATAAAATAAAAACTCGTTTGTTCAAATTTAACCAATTAAAATCAGACAGCTTTTCTTTTTTAACCGTGAATATTGATCAAAAAGCTTATTTCAGCTCATCATAATGACTGAACACTGAAATGTAAAAAAAGAAACTCAGTCTATATATTTAATATAACATTTCTTCTCTTAATTGGAACTTTAAAATAAAAAACAAATCGTACTCCCGACCAAATGACCCGGCTGCTTCAGTAGGAAACCAAACGCACAACAAATGCTGAATTTGAAATGCAACTCTGGACTAAAACCTAACTACACACACAGACACCGTTCCCCCGGCTGCAATTACCTCTCCAGACAGACACACACACACACGCACGCACGCACACACACACACACACACACACACACACACACACACGCATGCACACGCACACAGCCCAACACAAGTTTACTACTGAAGCGCTCGACAACACACCACACACTCCACACTGGCTTTAACAAGACACACCGGAGATCCCCCCCAAACAACACTACTCCTCTAGCTCAGACTCTCTCTCTCTCTCTCTCTCACACACACACACACGCAAACACACACACACACACACACACACACGCAGTACCTGCAGCAGCAGTATGCATCAACTTGATTAAGTCCACTGTAGCAGAATAGCTGGGCTCTGGCTCTGGAAAATGGTTGTATCTCTCTCTCTCTCTCTTGCTCTTTCTCTCCCTCTCTCTCTCTGAATCAATTGAGTGGGTAGAAGAGGAGAGGAGAGGAGGAGGGAGGCTCAAACTGCGAGGGACAGATGCAAAGTGGAGGAGATGTTGGAGGGGGAACGAGATACCACCTCCCTCCCTCCTCCCTCCCTCCTCCTTCTCCTAACTGGCGCTGATCGGCAGCCACACACACACACACACACACACACACACACACACACACACACACACAGCGCACTAACTCTCCCAGGCTGCTGCTGAGGCTCACAATAAAGGGCTGGGGAGGGGTGTGTGAGGGGGGTGTGTGTGTGAGGGGGGTTGGGGGGGGAGGGCGGATGGCAGCCTGTCAGCTGCTCTGACATCATCCTCAGATGGAGATGCTACCTCCAGCTGTGCTCTTTCTACAGCCATATGCTGCCTCCTCTACACTCCTGCCACCAGACTCCTCTTTCATTCTACCAGCACCAGCACCACGCAACTTTGTCTCTCTCTCTCTCTCTCTCTCTCTCTCTCTCTCTCTCGGAAAAAAGGGGGGATACTAAATGCAGTGCGATGCCGATTTGGTTTCCGGAAAAAAAAGGAGTTTACTCAACAAATGATATGCCCTCCTTTCGCTCCACACACACACACACACGCTCACACACACCAAAACCCACAACTAGCCTATACCGCTACTATCAAGGAAAGGAAAAGTTTACAAAATATAGGTCTGAGAGTTTGTTGTTTTTCTAACCTAGTTTCAATCCCTTTCCTGTGAAGAATTTAAATACCCCACAAGTTTTTTTTCCCCTTCTCTCCGTCTATCTCTCCTTCCAGTAAAAGCCCAACACAGCACATTTGCAACTGACAAGATGCACGCAGCTGATATTGTTTTCCACTCGTTTATGGTTCAGTGCCACTGCCTTGTCTTGTATTCATTCATTCATTCATTCATTCATTCATTCATTCATTCATCCCCCGTAGCCCCTCTTACGACAACGGACAGAGGGGGAAAAAGACAAAATCAAGAAACAATGGGAACAATCATATGGAGCTCATGAGTGAAATCCTAAACAAAAGGTCAACAAGCCGGTAATAAATTAATCCGAGGGGTTTGAAGGTTTGAAGCGTGTGAAATGTCTTCTTGGATTTTAAGCGAGGGGCAAAACACAGCTTTTCGTTTATTTATTGTGTCCGTTTGCACCCAAAACAACTTTGTTAATCCCATCATATATTTTAGAAGGGAAGGAATCTATGTCTATATCTTATAACTATATAATATATAAAACTATATAATCTATATCTTATAACAAAACGTTCCTATAGTATAGGTACATTATAATACCATAAGAGATTAACAAAACACCAAAACGTTAGGTCACTGTGAACTCACTATTGAGTATGAGGAGGAAACACAAAATAAGCCCCTATAGAAATATATGCAGTGATTTCCCCCCGTTAGATTAACGGGTACTTTGAGCATCCTCGCCAACATTTATACACACACTTCGAAGTAATATGATCGTTCTTTCTCCAATAAACATGCAGTTGAACTTAAAAATATTAGTGGGGGAAAAAAACGCATCAACGTGTTTCTTGTTGAAAGAGTCAGTTAATTGTAATCAAACTCCAAAGACTAAACGTTACGCAATTCAATAGGCTTAAAAATGTTGCCCTGCTTTCGGAGGCGGGGGCATGAAATGTATCCGACTTCAACTTTAATTAACTTCACCACTGGAATCCGTCACTTCATTTCAGTTAGCGTCTTTAATTACAACGCCCCACCACGTCGCTACCTAACCCAGGCTACCACAACACTGCAACCACCGCAACACTCGATGCACTGTTTACATTTATGCATACTTGTAAATAATGTCATAGCATGATATTGCATTTTTCATGGCACTGATTCTGGAAAATGAGCCTCCACAAACATATCCACGAGTCAGCAAATATTATGATAACTAAAGTTGACATGAATTTGACTAACGTTATTATAATCCTAAACTTAATTCGATGCAACCAAAAACTGTCAGCCATAATAACAATAACTGTTACCACCACGTTTGTCAAGCAAGAATAGCATACAACTCCAAGAAGGCACTGCTTACACAGGTTGTGAGGTTGACAAAATAACACAAAAGTACTATCAATGTCCTACCCAGCACACATAACCAAGCAAGCAAACAGAGAGACACACACCTACACACACGCACATACACTCACACTGACCCACGCAGCTAGCTATTATAGCCCGATCATGGCTAACAAAAGTAAAAGCGAACAGGCTACATTATTAAGCTATTTACAGTTGTGCAGCAGGCCCCGATGCTATGACAACAACAGCTGCTAAAACACCACCAAGGAAGAGCTAACATAGCAACTATTTGTGTGTGGAGACAACAGAGTAATGCTAAGGAAGGTTTAGCTACTTTTTCCCCTCCGTAACCCACCCTCTCCTGAGCCTCCTTTAATCGGACTCTGGTATTAAGAGAGGCACTTACAGACAACAAGGTCCAACGTCTCTTGCTTCCTTCGTCAAATCCCGTGTTTCTTCCGAGACAAACTAGATCGACTTTAGGCTCATTTCCATAACCGAGCAGGCAGAGAGAGGGACGGTCGGGGAGTGTTGTAGCGGAGAGGCGCTGCGGAGCGGCGGCCAGATGTTTCCGAGCTGTTGCTACTCAACTCACGGGCTGGTAAAGGAGCAGACTTGACTGGCACGGCGCGGAAGCCAATGGAGCCGGCGAGGAGGAAAGTGACGGCAAATTGGAAGCGGCCCTCTGACACGGGAGAGGGAAGAGGGAGGGATATGTCTTCTCGGCAGTAGGTTGACACCAGGCAGCGACAGCAGGCAGCAGCACACAGACAGTGAGCAGGCAGAAAGAAGAGACGAGCTGTGTGTGAGAGAGGAGAGGGCCAGACCAACTGGTTCTGCGAGTGTCGAGGCGGACTGGCGCAGCGGAGCACGAGCGAGTGGAGAGCGGCGGCCGCGGTGCGCCTTGGGTACTGTAGTCCTCAGGAGGAGCAGTCTAGAGCAGGTGCACCACTTTGACCGGAAACAAACTGTTGGTTTCCGGCAGGGTTGGGCTAGTAACGCTGATTTGACTTATTAAACTTAGCAACGTTGATCGCTAAGTTTTAACCTAACTGTTAGAGCTGATAATAAGGGAAATTAAAGTAATCATTTGTCAAACGTAAGCCAATAATAACATGAACAGGTGCACCGCCCCCAGAGGAAAAAAACATTGGTAACAGGTGTTCTATAGTTCAATAAGCTACCTAACCCAGGGGTTCCCAAACCTTTCCATGCCAAGGCCCCCCAAATAGCATTTGCGGCCCCCCTTTTGCAAGATGTCTTTAAAAACCCATTCCATACAACCTCAGGATGTATTTCCTTACTTTTATTGATGTAATAACCTAATAATTACATTTGTATCTCACAACTTTTCTTATTTCTTCATATTCAATATTTCTGTTTTCCATTATAAACATTGTTCCAGAGTCTGGAAATAGTCTGGAATCCAGACTATTAAAATGACATGAATGTGATGAATGTGTTTCATCATAGACGCGTGGTCAGCGGGGGGGAAATCCTCACATTTTCCCCCACGGCCCTACACAACGTTAAAGGGAGTAACGTTTTGTGGGTTTTCCCACACAGACCAACCTATTCAATTATATTTGTTAATACTACAGACTAAATATAATTATAAAATATAATAAAAAAGATATAGACTATTCTGTATCATACGTAGTATTAACAAATACTGAACAATTTCCTTCCCCATAAAGATGGTATTATTTTAAGCATTTCCATTTGCTGAGGCCCCCCTAGTGCCCCCTGGCGGGCGGCCCCCGGCCCCCTCTTTGAAAACCACTGACCTAAACTATCGAGATGTGCTAGTACTAAGTGGTTCTGCGCATGCTAAAGCTAGCACATCTCGATAGATAGGTAGCAGACCTCCCGATAGTTGGCACATGAATGTCTTTCAGAGGCTGTAGCGGGCTCAGTTTTAAAGCCAGAGTGAAGATTCTGGTATCGTTAACTAGTCCAAGATCCATTACA
>NC_139647.1:14848464-14850964 GCF_964638095.1 Poromitra crassiceps
ATGAGTTACAGTTTTATGGGGGGGGGGTTCAGCTAAGTTCAGGAGGAGGTAGTGCGTTTGCGTGCGCGGGGGAGGGGTGTTGTTGGTGAGGTCCTTGGTGGAAGGGGTTTCCGGGCCTTGTTGGTGAGGCTGATGACGCACAGACACACTGGGAAGAAGAGCTCCAGAGCGCTAAACATCATGTGTGCTGCTGCGGGAAGAGGAGCTCCAGAGCGCTAAAACATCATGTGTGCTGCTGGGAAGAGGAGCTCCTTACTATCCAGAATGAATTGCAGAAGTCAAGTCAAGTTTATTTGTATAGCACATTTCATACACAGAGGCAATTCAAAGTGCTTCACATAAAATGGTTGACAGGAAAATAAAAGAAAAGAAGAGAATAAAATGGACATTTAAAAGCATCACAACAAAACTTAAAAAAAAAGAGTATAAAAAGTGCATTAACCCATTGATACCTGATGCAGCATTTGTGTGTGTATCCCTTTAAGACCGCGAACTGCGGTTCGCGGTCTTAAAGGGATACACACACAAATGAGGGATATACACGCAAATGCTGCATCAGGTATCAATGGGTTAGCAACAGAAAGGTGCTGACAGCTAATAAAAAAAAGCTTTCATGTGGACACGGGCCCCTAATCCTTTACTAAGACTTAGGACCCTGTTTGGGGCTTGTCAGATCACCAGTGCCTTCCTCTCCACTTCTAGTAGCACTTCCATTGTGCTTTGTGGTAACACTGAAAACACTCCGGATACATCCTCCTGCTGCCCATCCATTCATCCATCCTTCCACGAGCCTTCCAAGCCTGAGCTAAGCAATCCTCCATGGCTGCGTGTCCCAAGGTTCCCCTCATCATGCCCCTAATGGAGGGATGCAAGAGGGGAGAGACTGGGAGAAGCTGGCTGGCTGAGGAAGAGGAAGGGAAGGGAGGGGGGGGGGAGGGGAGGAGGGCAGACAGATGTTTGATTCTCTGCCCTGGAGGCGATGAGATTAAACCATCCTCCAAGGCAGAGAGACAGAGACAGAGAGGGGATGGAGAGAGAAACACAGAGAGAAGCAGTGAATAGGTTTAACATGCACACAATATTCCACTTTTTGCCCATATTCCGAAAATTACAATATTCCGACTAAATTAATAATCCACTAATATTCCTGTTTACATGCAGCCGTAGCTCGCCCTCCCCAACACATGAGGGGGGGGGGGGGGGGGGGGGAGAGAGAGAGAGAAAGTAAGGCTTTATTTATATAGCACCTTTTAAAACACAAGGTTACAAAGTGCTTCACATATAAACCAAGTAATATTATAAAAACAACATAATACAATACAGAGATAAAAGCGACAATGAATAAAGAAACAAACCAGAAAGAAATGGATAAAACAGGAGATAAGAATCTATCAGAAGGCAAGCCTGTAGAGGTGGGTTTTTAGGGAACGTTTAAAACAGCTCAAAGAAACAGCAGACCTAACAGAAAGGGGGAGTTGGTTCCAAAGGGTATAGGGGCTAAAACGGTAAAAGCACGGTCACCTTTTGTCCTATAGTTGGAGGAGGGGATGGATAAAAGAGCAGAGTTTGAGGAGCGGAGTGGACGTGAAGAGGAGTAAGGGACAATGAGTTCTGAGATGTAACTAGGGGCAAGGTCATGTTGTTGGGCCTTGTAGGCAAACAGAAGGATTTTAAACTGTATTCTAAATTTGACAGGGAGCCAGTGGAGAGAAGCAAGAATGGGGGTAATGTGGGATCTACGGCTGGTTCTGCTTAATAGTCTGGCTGCTGCATTCTGAATAAGTTGTAAGCGGTTTAGTGCAGATTGATTGAGACATGAGTAGAGTGAGTTAGAGTAGAGAGAGAGATGCAGTTAGGCAGAGTTTTTCTGTTGAGAATAAACAGAGCAGCACTATTCTTACGAGCATCACTTGGTCCATTTCAGGAGCTTGCTGCTGAAAAGTTTGGTGTTGCGCATCCAAGTCTTTCATAAAAAGTAGGCTAGTAGCCTACGTTATTACCTCACAGGCTCGCAAGCATTTTGAACTTCTGTGGGCACCACTCTCTCTTTTAATATCTCTCTCTTTAAATCGATGTTTCTCATCTCCTCCCGATCAGAAATGTGGGCTTTTCTTTTTGCATGCCAGAGATGATGGATTATTATGATTATATCGCCTCTTCTAGAGCTTTCTAGCACACATCAGCTGACCACAAACAGGCAACATGCGTCGCAAACTGCGGTAAAAACCATGATTGAGACGCATATTCCGAATGTGCTGTATACATGATCAAAGAATCCTCCTAAAACCTGAATAATACTGGAATAACCCAGATGTCTTAATCGTAAAATGCTAAATTTGGAAAAAGGGCAAATTCGGAAAATGCTACTGGAATATGCTATTTACATGACACTTATCAAATTCAGAATATTGTCATTTTCCGAATAATAGTGGAATATTGTGTGCATGTAAACGTAGTCACTGTCTAGTCACACAATTGGCTTTCCTTTCTCCTCTCTCTC
>NC_139647.1:14860964-14863464 GCF_964638095.1 Poromitra crassiceps
CACCTACACACACACACACACACACACACACACACACACACACACACACACGCACGCACACACACACACACACACACACACACACACACTGAAACTGTACACTTGTAGAAGTGCCATACATACCTAGATGAGAATAAAACGTAGCAGAGAACTAAAGACAATCTTGCGATGGGATTGAAGTAAGGGTTAATGCACGACGAGGTGTCCATTACCAGAAATTATTGGACGACGTGGAGGCGTTCGCCTCGGACGGTTGCCTCCGCGAAGTCCAATAATTTCGGATAATGGACACCTCGTCGTGCATTAACCCGCTTATACCATGGTCACTTGCCAAATAAACAAAACAAGACCATTCATTTATATTTTGTGCGTTTTGCAATCAAAAGTTTTCATATCCTTGAATATGAGTTGAGAACCGGCAAGACAAAATAGTCCTCTCGGCTGCTCAAGATTAGGCTATCATTGGATAAAATGGCCGCTTAGTGCCTGCTGCACCTGGTACAATTCTAGAGTCAAGCTAAATAATAATTTGGCCAATTGTATGTAACAACATACAAAATAAAACGGCAATGTCTAAGAATGCAACGCCATGTAACTGACTCGTTTATACTCGCATTCCAGGGAATTACGTTAACGTCTGCGGGTCTTATAGACGTAAAAGGCGCGTGCCACGCTCGGAGTAGACTGAAAACCATCTGAAGATTTCAGTATGTTGGAGTCCAGGTATGTTTTGTACAAGGACGTCTCTCAGTGTGTTGCTGTTAACTGCCCATTTCGTTGTTTTCTTTTTATTGATCTCGTCTTTTTCCTCTTCGACTTGATTTGTATCAGTGATAAGAGGCAGCGCGCGCTCTCCCAGAGCGCCTGGCTGCTGCTTGCTGCAAGTTGTAAACAGAGGGTTTGACATTTGACAGCTGAGAGCCCGGCTTCTGTCAGCTGACCAGAATGAAAATCAGATTTCTAAATAGCCGTTATTTTAATAAACTGAGCACACAGGGGTAATCTAAATAGTTACTTTGACCGACTCAATTTTTTTCTAAACTTATAAAAGTGCCATATTAAGCGTTAACGGTGGTGTAGAGCTCAAATGGCTCTGTCGTGATCCTGGCGCATTGATATGAACGGTGAACAGACCATTTAGCTAGCTGTACATTATCACAAATTAATGGACACCTTGCAGCTGTAACCGAGTTGAATCAGCTCGGATTCCTCGTGAGTCCCGAGTGGTAGCGAGTGGATTGGTTAAACTCACTCCCCAGGTATAAAGGCATGTTAATCAGCTCCGCCAAGGGAGCTAGCGTTGTGTAGGTGGTACTTGCAGCAACCCATGTTAGGGCTTGTCCAGGGGTGGATTCGAACTGCCGACCCTCAGCTTGGGAGACCGACATGTTAACCGCAACACCAAGAGAGCTAGATCCCTTGGCGGAGCTGATTAACATGCCTTTATACCTGGGGAGAGAGTTTAACCAATCCACTCGCTACCACTTGGGACTCACGAGGAATCCGTGCTGATTCAACTCGGTTACACAGCCAATCAGAATCACGTATTCACCCAGACCATGGTATAAAGCACTTTAAAGCATCATTCTTACAGTCACTAC
Organism: Poromitra crassiceps; assembly: GCF_964638095.1. NCBI lineage: Eukaryota > Metazoa > Chordata > Actinopteri > Beryciformes > Melamphaidae > Poromitra > Poromitra crassiceps. Next base: position 14,862,566 of record NC_139647.1, read on the forward strand.
CCAACAAGCATGTGACCACAGGTGAGGGTCAGACCAACAAGCATGTGACCACAGGTGAGGGTCAGACCGAACCATGCTGGTTTGTTTTGCGGGTTTGGAAGTTGCTGTCAGTCCAGTGACATAAAATAAAAATGGTGAGACTGTTGCAAAGTGATCTCTGGAAAATACCAAAACACAACAGCAATGACAGCTCATCACCAAGGTTGTCGCCAAAATCAAGAAAAACAAGGATTTCCCTTAACTAATGAGGAGGGTATCACAGTAATTTCCTCTCCTGTAAGGTTAATCAAAATCTAGTAAGGGTGAGAATCACCAGATGCCCCACGATACGATATTATCACGATACTTAAGTCACAATATGATAGTATTGCGATATATATTGAGTATTGCAATACTGAATCAGAATCAGAATCAGAATCAGAATGCAAAATATATTGTGATTTATTACCTTTTTTTCCACCACAAATGATGTGCCGAAATGAACACTCTGTCAACATCTCTTTGATCCAGCCTGTTCATCTAACTTGAATCATTTTTTATTGCAGCAAAATTGTCAAGTAGACAGACTGACCAACACTGACATAAAAACCTGTCATAAATGTTGCATGCGCCTGACAATTTATAGAACAGAATATTGCGATACTTGGCATTTGTGCGATATGATATATTGCCACACAAAATATCCCAATACTAGGCTGTATCGATTTACCCCCCGCCCCTAAATTCTAGCCTACTTCCTCTCCTCTGGCTCTGAGCCCTCCATTGTAGAGCAGAGCAGCTGCCCACTGCAGAGCAACCTGAGAGACCAGACTGCTCCAACCTGGGGGTAGAGGCATGCATGCGTGTGTGTGTGTGTGTGTGTGTGTGTGTGTGTGTGTGTGTGTGTGTGTGTGTGTGTG
>NC_139647.1:14868464-14873855 GCF_964638095.1 Poromitra crassiceps
AACAGTCTCTGCCCTTTGTGTGCGTCACCAGCCTCCATCCTCAAAGTTCCCCTGTAGGTTAATAGCCTACACCTACAGAGCAAAACGTAAAAAAAGAGGCAAATAGCTAAATGTTTTTCACTGTCAGGGCAACCAAAGGACTACGGTAATACTGTAGTTCGTGAATCATGTATGGGAGATTTTGGCGTTCCATTAGGTGCCATTTTGTCTTCTTAGCCACATGGGCAGCTGGTGCATCAAGCCAATTATTATTTTATGATGGATTATTAAGATAGTCAATCAATCAGCCAGCCAACCCAATGTTACAACAGTAGCACCGCTACAGTATACGCCCACACTGCAACAGGTCTGACAAATGAGGCTTTGCATTTCAATTAGACTCTCCGTTTCGCACTGTAGCAGCACAGGAGTCTGGCTCCTCTTTCATCTTTATAACATCCACCCAAAGTAGGCTACCAAGCAGGCCTGCTTTATTGCACAATCCAAATCTTCGTCAAAACTTGCCATTAACAGCGTGTAGCAATGCTATAGCTAGACCTAATTGATGTTTCACAGCAATGCTATAGACCAAATCACCGTGACGTCATTATGTAAACAAATTTACTTCTGGGTACCACTTGGGGAAGGCGGCAGGTTTAAATGTGCGTGTTGTCAAATAAATGCTGTCAAACCCTCTCGTTGTTTTTGGCCGACTACTTTCAATTTAAATGGTTAAACGGTTGGTAAACATGCTTGTCCGACGTATCTAGCCTTTCTTCTGTGTTTGTTTTATGTAGTGTTAGCTAGCTAATAACGTTTGTTTGTCTGTCAAACTCGCAGTTTTTTTGCAGGCTTGTTAACGTTACAGACAGAGCTACTGACGCCACGTTAATTTAATTTAGCGTCAAGTCTACTCTGGTCTGGTCCAACAGGTAAATTAGCTAGTCTGGTCTCCACTAACGTTAGTGAAAGTGTTGTTATGAATGATATTAAACAACAACACAACACGGACGAACCATTTTTGTCTTCTTTGTCTGTTTTTGTCTTCAACACGTCAGTTTGTGCCGTTCACCGCCATTATAATGTGTGGACCCAGGGGTACCCGGAAGTAAATGTAAACATCCCGCTGATTTGGTCTATAGCTAGGCCTAATTGATGTTTCACAGCAATGCTATAGCTAGGCCTAATTGATGACTCGGCACCAATGGCAGAGCTGATCCCCGCGGCCTGCTTCCACTAGTGAGTCAGGCTATTAGCCTTCTTCACTTCCCACCCAATTCACCCATTTTGTGTCTAAAATGCAGGAAGTAACACAGGTGCAAGCAAAACAGTATAATGAGTGCCCCGCACCAAATGGATTAAACACTCATGAATGTTTTGCTTGCACCTGTGTTACTTAAACTGTGTTATATTTCCATAAGAATCCACAAACCATACAGCGAAGTGCCAAAGCTGTATTAAGTGCTGCCAGTGTCAATTAGCCTATAACGACCTCTCCTCCCATCTGCTGCTCTCACTCGAATAAGCCTGCTGCACACATGGGTCTCGCGAGGCTTGGCTTAACGGGGGGAGAGACACACGGGAGGATGGAATGGGATCATGATGATGATGAGAATGAGAATGAGCGGCGGTAGTGTGGCGGAGGAGGAACAGACCACAGACGCCTGTTGAACGTCAACCCGTAAACGGGGGGAGGACGAGGCGAGACACGGTGGGAGAGGGGAGAGAGGAGAGAGAGAGAGAGGGGGGAATGAGGGAAGGGAGGGAGGGAGGGAGGTAGAGGAAGAGGGGAAGCCGTTGCTGCGAGTGACGTCACGAGATTTCCTGAAAGTCAAAACAAGAACCGACCGCAGATTTCGTAGCTTCCGAGTTCCAACAACGACACGGCCTGTAAAGACAGAGGAAGATGATGTCTTCTCCCGGTCCTCCGACATCTTAACTAAATGCTAGAGGGGACGGTTTATAGTTGAGCTGCGTTTGCCCGCCGCCGCTCGGAAGCGCACACGGCGGGGGAGAGAAAAAGGCGAGCGGTGTAAACAGCAGGTGCACGGGATTTCCATCACACACCTACCGCGACACACAGGTAACGTTAAGCATCATGTTAGTTAGCTACACTTTTAACATGTCATAAAACGCGCTGTTAACGTGACTGTTTTGTTGTGACAGCAAGGTGGGCGGTGCCGTGGTAAGTGACAGCTCTCCTGGGAGTGTTGTGGTAACGTTACATGCTTGGTTGGGAAGGAGCGTGCGTGTCGTTTATGTGGTACTTGGTGTCTCTACTAGAGACACCAAGTACCACATAAACTAAGCTAACATAAGCTACTTTCTATACTAGAGACTCTCTAGTATAGAAAGTAGCTCTCATTGACCGTGAATTATTCTATAGGCTATGTTTGGTGGTCGTGGCAAACCTGTAGCCCATGTTCTGCCATGCTGCATGCAACATGCGTCAGTTTTGACAGCCGCTGCTGAGCACCGTGACGTCAGATGATGCAGGCAACTGTATCTCTCCAACTCAGCAACACTGTTGCAGTGTGACATCATCGCACACAGTGTGACATCATCTCACACAGTGTGACATCATCTCACACAGTGTGACAACCCGCGAGATGATTCAAGGTCAACAACATTCAAGGCCAGATCATTTGAATAGCCACTGCGAGTAATCAGATTACAAACGAGGAATAGCCACTGCTAGTAATCAGATTACAAACGAGGAATAGCCACTGCGAGTAATCAGATTACAAACGAGCCACTGTGAGTAATCAGATTACAAACGAGCCACTGCGAGTAATCCGATTACAAACGAGCCACACTGTGAGTAATCAGATTACAAACGAGCCACACTGTGAGTAATCAGATTACAAACGAGCAACTTGTCTTTGTGCAGTATTCAGCACAGCAATCACAGCAATAGCAGAAGATGGAGCAAACAGGGAAAAGATCTCACACAAATGATGAAGGTGCAAAGTAACAGTCCTGTAAAGTGGGATCATGTCCATGGGGAGACCCAGTTGTTGCAGAGCGGGTTTGCTGGGGGTGGGGGGGTGACAAGTCCTGAGCTTTCAGTCATCAGTTCTTCTTCTTCTTCTAATGGCTTTCCGGCAGACTGGATGCCTTGCGGCACATTGCTGCCTCTCACAGAAATAATATTACACAAATTCCAGACTCGGGGGTCCGCCCCCTCCTCAATGTTCCTCCCTCCGACTGCCTCGCTCTCCTCTTCGACCGTCGTGTTCCCGGAACAATTGTGATGTCATCAGTGATGTCACTCAAGCAATTGTGATGTCATCATCAGTGATGTCACTCGGGCAATTGTGGGCCGTGGCTAACTGCATAAGTGGACGGACGCGTGTAGTCCTGTGAAAACCAAGGTATCGCACCCACATGGCAGACGATGATGATGATGTATGTTGACATAGTGGTCCTACTGCTGATGCAGACTCGGCAAACCCTGGACACGCGTAACATCCTCCTATTTTCAAAACTGTTTGTTATTCATTGGACAAGGAAGGATGCTTTTCACTGCTGTATAGCCATGATGAAAAAGCTCTCCATGCACTGTCTGCTATAGTGCCCTTTAAATAGAACACAACTGTGTGTTCTGCCAAATGTCAGGAAGAGGCTGTCTGATGTAAGCCAGGAGAGTTTGTTTGAGGCCACTGTTTGGGTGCGCGAGGGGAAGTGTGCCGAGTGCCGAGTCCCATAGCCTCAAACACAGACTCCAGACCAGGTGTTCTGATACCAAGGATCCCCACATAGATACATATTGGTCACAGGACCCTGTATCTGATCATGCCTTACCTGTGTGAGAGAGATGTGTTCTGCTGGTCTGATCAACATGCTTTACCTGTGTGAGAGATGTGTTCTGCTGGTCTGATCAACATGCTTTACCTGTGTGAGAGATGTGTTCTGCTGGTCTGATCAACATGTTTACCTGTGTGAGAGGTGTGTTCTGCTGGTCTGATCAACATGCTTTACCTGTGTGAGAGATGTGTTCTGCTGGTCTGATCAACATGCTTTACCTGTGTGAGAGAGATGTGTTCTGCTGGTCTGATCAACATGCTTTACCTGTGTGAGAGGTGTGTTCTGCTGGTCTGATCAACATGCTTTACCTGTGTGAGAGATGTGTTCTGCTGGTCTGATCAACATGCTTTACCTGTGTGAGAGATGTGTTCTGCTGGTCTGATCAACATGCTTTACCTGTGTGAGAGATGTGTTCTGCTGGTCTGATCAACATGCTTTACCTGTGTGAGAGCTGTGTTCTGCTGGTCTGATCAACATGCTTTACCTGTGTGAGAGATGTGTTCTGCTGGTCTGATCAACATGCTTTACCTGTGTGAGAGATGTGTTCTGCTGGTCTGATCATGCTTTACCTGTGTGAGAGATGTGTTCTGCTGGTCTGATCATGCTTTACCTGTGTGAGAGCTGTGTTCTGCTGGTCTGATCAACATGCTTTACCTGTGTGAGAGATGTGTTCTGCTGGTCTGATCAACATGCTTTACCTGTGTGAGAGCTGTGTTCTGCTGGTCTGATCAACATGCTTTACCTGTGTGAGAGAGCTGTGTTCTGCTGGTCTGATCAACATGCTTTACCTGTGTGAGAGATGTGTTCTGCTGGTCTGATCAACATGCTTTACCTGTGTGAGAGCTGTGTTCTGCTGGTCTGATCAACATGCTTTACCTGTGTGAGAGATGTGTTCTGCTGGTCTGATCAACATGCTTTACCTGTGTGAGAGAGATGTGTTCTGCTGGTCTGATCAACATGCTTTACCTGTGTGAGAGATGTGTTCTGCTGGTCTGATCAACATGCTTTACCTGTGTGAGAGATGTGTTCTGCTGGTCTGATCAACATGCTTTACCTGTGTGAGAGATGTGTTCTGCTTGTACTTTTTCCACTTGCCATCCCATAATGCCTTGCGGTGTCGCCTGACACATCCAGACTGATTAATGGTGTTGTACCTACCTGACTGTCTAGTCCATGCTCTCTCTCTCTCTCTCTCTCTCTCTCTCTCTCTCTCTCTCTCTCTCTCTCTCTCTCTCTCTCTCTCTCTCTCTCTCTCCTTCTGTCTGTATCTCCCTATCTTGTTTCCTTGCTCCCTATCCTCCCTGGCCTCCTCTTTCTTTATGCTCATTCCTTCAGTATTTCTGTCCTACTCTACCTCCTTTCTCAAATGAGATATCATGAAATGAATGTTATCTGGCTGCTGCTTCCCCTGGCATCGTTGGTTCACCATGGCAATGGATATCACCATAGCAACAGCTGCCCAGTGACAAGGAAGGGGTTGCCACTGTCTGGACAATCTGCAGCTCTGGGAGACACATTTCCTCTCCTCTCCTCTCCTCTCCTCTCCTCTCCTCTCCTCTCCTCTCCTCTCCTCTCCTCTCCTCTCCTCTCCTCTCCTCTCCTCTC
>NC_139647.1:14874055-14884055 GCF_964638095.1 Poromitra crassiceps
ATGAACCCTATGTGGCTATACAGTAGTTACTACTCATGTCCACATGATTTTTGAGATCTGATTATAAAGCTCAATTCTATTCCATACTTGGCCTGAAAATGATTGTTACAGTATGTATCTCCTGTGGCTGTATACATAATATATATTGTAATTCTGTCTTTGCATTATATGTCCATGCTCTCTGTCTCCATCTCTTTACATCTTTGTATGTATGTATGTATGTATGTATGTATGTATGTATGTATGTATGTATGCATGTATGTATGTATGTATGTATGTATGTATGTATGTATGTATGTATGTATGTATGTATGTATGCATGTATGTACCTTATGGCTGCCTGGATTGCATCCAGACTATGAAGTATTCTGATCACAGTGCCAGCCTGACCGCTTCCATATACATTCGATATGGAAGTGGTCAGGAAGTGGTTCCATTAGATACTCCATATCAAAATGTGATTTCTGTTGTTGTTGTTGTTGTTGTCTCCTAATGTATCACTTAATGCGTCTTGGTGTGATGTGATCACATGATGTGATCACATGATAAAAGTCACTGTGAAATGAAATAACTTCAGTACAAGCCGCCCCTCTTTTAGGCTGTCATCTTTGCTCTGTGCTACGGTCTGTCAGCGCTACAACATCATCTTTCCATGTTGTGCTGTATTGTTGAGGCTGCCATTGGGGCTCTGAGGGTTCAGTGGGTGCAGTGCAGTGAGGCAGCCATGTTGGCTCAGTGGGTTCAGTGGGTTCAGCAGCGTTGCTGGAGGCTGGAGGCTGGATCAGGTGGCAGTGCCAGAGCTCTGATATCAATCACCGACCGCCGCCGCTGTCTGCTGTGTCGCCCTCCTCCTCTCCTTCCCTCACCTCCTCCTCTCCTCTCCTCCCCTCACCTCCTCCTCTCCTCTCCTCACCTCCTCCTCACCTCCCCTCACCTCCTCCTCTCCTCCTCCTCTCCTCCCCTCCCCTCACCTCCTCCTCTCCTCCCCTCACCTCGTCCTCTCCTCTCCTCCCCTCACCTCCTCTCCTCCCCTCACCTCGTCCTCTCCTCTCCTCCCCTCACCTCGTCCTCTCCTCCCCTCACCTCCTCCTCTCCTCACCTCCTCCTCTCCTCCCCTCACCTCCGCTCCTCTCCTCCCCTCACCTCCTCCTCTCCTCCCCTCACCTCCTCCTCTCCTCTCCTCCCCTCACCTCCTCCTCTCCTCCCCTCACCTCCTCCTCTCCTCTCCTCCCCTCACCTCGTCCTCTCCTCCCCTCACCTCCTCCTCTCCTCCCCTCACCTCCTCCTCTCCTCTCCTCCCCTCACCTCCTCCTCTCCTCTCCTCCCCTCACCTCCTCCTCTCCTCCCCTCACCTCCTCCTCTCCTCTCCTCCCCTCACCTCCTCCTCTCCTCCCCTCACCTCCTCCTCTCCTCTCCTCTCTCTCCCTCCTGCCTCTGTCTGCTGCAGAGCCTGTCAACACAACTCACCCGCTCTTTCTCTAATTCATGCTCTCTCTATTCTCTCTCTCTCGCTCTATCCCGGTATCTCCCCCCCCCCCCCCCCCCCCCACACACACACACCCACCTACCCACACACATACACACACACACACACACACACACACACACACACACACACACACACACACACACACACACACACACACACACACACACACACACACACACACACACACACACACACACACAGGGCAGTAGCAGACAGGCAGACAGTGCAGGCTTTGTTGTGAATGGCATCCTCTTGCACATCCGGAGGAAGTGTACGCTCCAGTGTGGCTTTACAAACTGTCCCCATTGTCCTAAGAATGACTCACTACACTGCAGAGAATGGCAGTCAGTCAGACAGACAGTCAGTCAGACAGACAGACAGTCAGTCAGTCAGACAGACAGTCAGACAGACAGACAGTCAGTCAGACAGACACACAGACAGACAGACAGACAGTCAGACAGACAGTCAGACAGTCAGTCAGACAGACAGACAGACAGACAGTCAGACAGACAGACAGACAGTCAGTCAGTCAGACAGACAGACAGACAGGCAGACAGACATACAGTCAGTCAGACACACAGACAGACAGACAGACAGACAGACAGACAGACAGACATACAGTCAGTCAGACACACAGACAGACAGACAGACAGACAGACAGACAGACAGACAGACAGACAGACAGACATATAGTATGTGACAGAAGTGCAGAGCAGACAACTTGCCAATACATACAGTATTGTTATATATTATGATATATTATTATACAGTAAGAGACTGAGAACTAGCAGGTACAGTCAGACACAGGACCAAAGACAGGTGGATAACAAATAGGGACAGGCAGCAGAGAGTGTTTCGTTTCTTTTTAACACAATTGTTTGGTTTTGTAAAGTTATGATGGAGTAGAAAATGATGGAGTAGAAAATGGAGGTGATAACCTTGAAATGAACTCCACATTCCATTCCAATTCAACTCTGCATAAAAGCTGCACCAGGCAAGATGTTCATGTAGTGATACACCGTCTCATCTCTCTCAATCACTAATTGGACCTGCAACAGAGGAGAGCACCCCCCCCCCCCCCCCCCCCCCACCGCTAATTGAGGCACCGTTAGATTTGGCCTATTTGCCCAAATTAAATTCTAGCTTCTGGTCACGAGCAGATAGACTGACCAATCAAAGCTTAGCAGCCAAATAAAAAAACTACACAGCACTCTGTGTGTGTGAGCACTCTGTGTGTGTGAGCACTCTGTGTGAGCACTCTGTGTGTGTGAGCACTCTGTGTGAGCACTCTGTCTGTGTGAGCACTCTGTGTGTGTGAGCACTCTGTGTGAGCACTCTGTCTGTGTGAGCACTCTGTGTATGTGAGCACTCTGTGTGTGTGAGCACTCTGTGTGTGTGAGCACTCTATGTGAGCACTCTGTCTGTGTGAGCACTCTGTGTATGTGAGCACTCTGTGTGTGAGCACTCTGTGTGTGTGAGCACTCTGTGTGTGTGAGCACTCTGTGTGTGTGAGCACTCTATGTGAGCACTCTGTCTGTGTGAGCACTCTGTGTATGTGAGCACTCTGTGTGTGAGCACTCTGTGTGTGTGTGTGTGAGCACTCTGTCTGTGTGAGCACTCTGTGTGTGAGAGCACTCTGTCTGTGTGAGCACTCTGTGTGTGTGAGCACTCTGTGTGTGTGAGCACTCTGTGTGTGTGTGAGCACTCTGTGTGTGTGAGCACTCTGTGTGTGTGAGCACTCTATGTGAGCACTCTGTCTGTGTGAGCACTCTGTGTATGTGAGCACTCTGTGTGTGTGTGAGCACTCTGTCTGTGTGAGCACTCTGTGTGTGAGAGCACTCTGTCTGTGTGAGCACTCTGTGTGTGTGAGCACTCTGTGTGTGTGAGCACTCTGTGTGTGTGTGTGAGCACTCTGTGTATGTGAGCACTCTGTGTGTGAGCACTCTGTGTGTGTGTGTGTGAGCACTCTGTCTGTGTGAGCACTCTGTGTGTGAGAGCACTCTGTCTGTGTGAGCACTCTGTGTGTGTGAGCACTCTGTGTGTGTGAGCACTCTGTGTGTGTGTGTGAGCACTCTGTGTGTGTGAGCACTCTGTCTGTGTGAGCACTCTGTCTGTGTGAGCACTCTGTGTGTGAGCACTCTGTCTGTGTGAGCACTCTGTCTGTGAGCACTCTGTCTGTGTGAGCACTCTGTGTGTGTGTGAGCACTCTGTCTGTGTGAGCACTCTGTGTGTGTGAGCACTCTGTGTGAGCACTCTGTGTGTGTGTGAGCACTCTGTGTGAGCACTCTGTCTGTGTGAGCACTCTGTGTGTGAGCACTCTGTCCAGAGGAAGCTATAGTTGAACCTGCTGGAAAATATTTTTTTCACCATCCAAGTCTGAGACGTGTGCAGTTTACTGGCACAACATAATGTACCAGCATGCCTGCTTCTTATTCCAAATAGAATTATTAGAATATTGTGGCTGCATAATGCATTTTGCTCTATTGAGTCAGTTGAGAAATTGATGCTATCTTTCTGCTATCTTTCTTTTCTAGGATAGATTTTTCTCTGCATGATTGTTGAATGTTGAAAAATGGTGAGCCTAGAAAGAAGTCTGTGCTCTTTGAATCTGAGGGACTGACACCAAAACCTTGACATTTACTCTTGATGTTTTTGATAGATGAATGAAATCATTTCTGCAATTTCTCCATCGTAGCGATGCTGGAAATGCCTCAATGTGACGTTAGCTTGCAAGTGTTTGTCCAGTTATCTGTGGGAATAAGAAGAATACACCACTAAACAACAAGCCCAGAAATTATACATTGCCAATAGCTGTTTTTTTTGTTACAATAACATTAACATTGTTAAAGTGTTTTAACGTTGATCTTTCTTTTAACTTAGTACTTACTGATCATTTTGGTTATTTTATCATTCGTTAAAGGAACACTCTGCCGATTTTCAATTCCAAATTATTTTTGACATAATCTCACACATATTCAAAAAATGTAAACAGTTTTGCAGACATTCATTTCGAAGTAGGAAGAAATCTGGAGCCAGATCAATTTATTCAGCTTTGCCATATTTTTGTTGGATGGAATTTAGATTAGAAACAGATAATGCCCAATTACTGAGCTAAACGGCCCGAAGCTTTGTAACTCTGCAGACTCAATAAGTCAATAAGCTGAGTAGTAAATAGTTGAAACGGAGCAGGGAAACAGTGGACTGGATGGAAACAGTGGACTGGATGGATACAGGAGGTGAATGAATGAACAGATGTAGGGCGAGGCAGTCTTGGGTAAATGAATGAATGGGATCTCAGAACACTGGACAGAAAACGGAGACGGGAGAGCGGAAGGAGAGGTTGTTGAGTAATGGGATTAGTTTGTAGTGCAGGATCATCAAGATGCTGACCTCAAACATCTGATCAGAGTCTGGCCGGACGCGTGAATGCAGTGCGCACACACACACACACACACACACACACACACACACACGCGCGCGCGCACGCACGCACACACACACACACACACACACACACACACACACACACACACACACACACACACACTTTAAAAAGCTATAATAATTATTATTATTATTATTATTATTATTATTATTATTATTATTATTATTATTATTATTATTATTATTATTATTATTATTATGACCTAATGTCACATGATACAAAGCAGTGTCACAGAACCAAATAGGGCTAATTTTCTTTCATTGAAATATATTCAACTTGCACTCCTTGCTGTTGACTTCACACAGTATACGCTGTGTTTGAACCCTGCATCTGGTGACAAAGGAAGACCTCTTCTTATTAGACCAGCTTGGGGTAGTGGAAGCATTAATGATGCAAATAGCAGTGATGAGTTTTTCCCACATATATTAACGCCCCGCCCCCTTTTTGTTATATCATAATCTACTGTTTAAACCAAGATAAGTCCAGCTCTGATTAGTTCTGTAATCCCAACGTTGACTAAACAAACAGATGCAGTTTGATTCATTAGCCAATAATTAATTAAATAATTGGTTCATTCTGTAATGCACCCTGTTGTAGCCCACTTGTTTTATGGTTGCATGCATATACGTAGGCCTACTGCACTGCACATGCATACCGCTACAGAAACACATGCCTAAATACTAGGGATGCACGATATGGATTATTTCAACCGATACGATAACCGATAAATATCTGCTTCTCCTGGTCGATAACTGATACAATAACCGATAATTATTATAATAAATATATATATATATTTTAAAAAAATACCTGTATTTTATGCACACCTGGGGTTAAAAAAAAGGCAGATGTAGTGAGCATAGCTCTGGCCTAACCAAATCTAACTGACATCACTGTGAACGCAAAACAAAGAAAACTTCTGATATAATATGATTGTTTTAATAAAGTGTATCACTCAATTATAGTCAATACAAAAATAAAGGCTTTTATAGAACGGGAAGCCAATGACTGCTTAGTCTGCAGATAAAACACAATGACAAAAGGCATAGTAATTTAGACTCTTATTGTCATGTTATGTTGACTGATGCTTTTTATGTAGCCTAATGTGCGCGACTGCACCTTTGTGTTCCTTATTATTGGCTCTGTTAGATGGCTCTGTCCAGCAGCTAGCTCAACTGTAAAGTCCCTTTGTTATAGTGGGACTCCTGGCTAGCGCGGTTAGCTTAACGTTAGCGTGTTGTTTTTTGGAGTTAAATACACAATCCCTGGATGTTTCATTTCGGGTAAAGGGGTTTCCATTAGTTTCTATATGTTTACACCAGCTCTATGAGTATGAAGTGCTTTTGCGGGGCTGTTTGATCACAAGCAGTGTCAGTGTGTCTGCTAAGCGGGCGAGCCTGAAGTGTAGGCCACGCTACAAGCTAACGCTAACACTCGCTAAGCTAACGTTAACAACAAACAAATCCGCTGCATCATCGCCAGCTTTGGCGATGATGGAACCCGTGCGGGACATGGATTGCCAATTACAATAGCTGTGATCATCTAAACTGTGAAAAACGGCAACATACTGCATGGCAGCAGCCATGTTTGAAAGTAGAGGAGGTAACCACTGCGCTCAGACAGGTGCGTAGTCCAATGTAGAAATGACACAGGTAAATGAGAAGATGGGGACCGCACTCGAGGAATATCGTTTTAATTTTCTTTAGCAACAAAACGTTTTCGGCCGTCCGGCCTTCATCAGTGTGCAAGCCAGCCAGCAGCCATGTTTGGCCGTCGCAGCTGTGATGTCACGAGCGTGCGACAACAATAGCTCCGGTCCGAGGCAAAAAACAAAGCCTGATTATCGGCTGTTAATTTATCTGAAAAAGGCCATTATCGGAATAATAACGCGAAATGGCCATATCGGCCGATAATTTATTGGTCGAGGTTGACAGGAAACATAGGGAGAGAGAGAGGGGGGGGGGGAGCGAGAGAGGGCCACGGATCAGATTGGAGCCGCGGGAAGGACTAAGCCTTTGTGACCCATCATTCCCATATTTAATAGATCCACCAAAGAGGTTTGGAACAAGCCTCTATAGGAACTCTCTCACCCAGCTCACTTTCTTCATCAACTGCTTTCCTGCTACTATTTCACACTTAGCAATGTTAGAAATCATCGCACACATATTCAATGGCTGCAGCAAGTCTGTGTGTCCTTACTTGACACAACAGTTTGAATTTCAATTGAAACCAGACTCTGTCTTTAAGCGTGCTAGAGACAGTATAGACTGAATAAGATAAGAGGAGGCAGGTGAGAGTGGGGGTAGGGTTAGGGTGGGTTAGGGTTAGGGTGGGTTAGGGTGGGTTAGGGCTAGGGTGGGTTAGGGTGGGTTAGGGCTAGGGTGGGTTAGGGTGGGTTAGGATTAGGGTGGGTTAGGGTTAGGGTGGGTTAGGGCTAGGGTGGGTTAGGGTTAGGGTGGGTTAGGATTAGGGTGGGTTAGGATTAGGGTTAGGGTTAGGGTGGGTTAGGATTAGGGTGGGTTAGGGTGGGTTAGGGTGGGTTAGGGTTAGGATAGGTTATGGTGGGTTAGGGTGGGTTAGGGTGGGTTAGGGTGGGTTAGGGTTATGGTGGGTTAGGGTGGGTTAGGGTGGGCTGGCATCAGTAGGGCTCCAGAGTGTGACCATTTGGTCCACTAGTGCCACTTAATTAGTTCTTTGGTTGCGCCGGCCAAGTCTCTGAAATATTGATTCATAATTGACCGTTTGAAAAGGAAAAGTAAAACAGTGTTTTGTGTTTGGTAAAGCTATGAAGGAGTACTGGCACTGGCTATTTCTGCTAAATGCTAGTCCATTTTAGAATTGACAGAGCTGGTAGAGCCTGTTCCAAACTGCTGTCTCTCTCCCTTGCCAACACTGTTCTCTTGGTAGATAATACAGTTCTTTGTATTTGCAATTTGGCGCACAAGTCACACATTCAAGCTACTATTTGCTAACTAAAATGGCAGTAAACCTACCTACTGTGGCATTAATAATAATTTCCTATGACATCCAAATGACTGAGATGTATTCTTTATGGAGTGGAGAGGATGTGTCAGCAACTGATGGTGAAAGTGATGTATTACGATATTATTTGGCATTCTATGTAAATAAACTTCAAACAACTTTATTAATCCCACAAGGGACAATTGGCAATTTAAATAATAATGACTATTGATCAAATAAATATACATACAATTTATTTTGGCTAAATAATAATAATACATCAATGACATGCTTGATACATTTTCTACTCTCATTCTGCTGCAGCCCAAAGTAACTGTGTTGCTGGGTTTCTCATAAATAAAACATCTATTTGTCAATGAGCTCAGCAGACAGTTGTCAGATAGGAGAGTACATCCATCACTATTGTCACTGTGATGAGTGGGACTTTATAGTTGAGCTGCCTGATGACGTGACAGCGGCCAGGTTAAAGGGACAGTCAGTCTATTTATATCTCCCCACCTGTAATCTGTCTCTGACAGGATTAACTAAGACACTAACTCCAGCCTGCCGCACCACACACACTCACAGAAACACATTAGGTGTACATTATGAATGCAGGCATTCACACAAAAACACAAGGTAGACATGAACAGTAATAGACACAGATGTACAGTGAAGACAGTAGATGTGGTTTGATGAGGTACTTCTCTCCATGCGTGTATCATTAAAGAGAACGCTAAATCAACGGAGGGCAAACTTGTCTTAGTTATAAAAGTATTCGCCGCCAGACACGTGTATCAAATGTGTGTTAGGATGTGAACAGGTTGAACAGGGTTGTTCAGTTGCTCAGTTGGCCTCCTAAAAACAGAGGAAACGGAGACCAAACAGCGACAGAATTCCTCGTCTCCCCTCCTCAGCCTTCTCTGCCTCTCTGGTTGCCAGTCTCTCCACTCATTAATTAGCTGTCCATGATAAAATTGCCAGTTCCCAAGCTGACACTAGTGTAGTGCTGTGGACGCCACTGCTAATCATGTCAGCCAGGCTTGGCTCGCTGTTCTGAGGGGGCTAAATGTCCCCCATATGGTCCACTGGCTGGGACCCTCTCTGCACCACACACTCATTAAACTAGTGCTTAATATACCAAGGTAAAGAGGGACACACACACACACACACACACACACACACACACATACACATACATACACACATACACACACACACACACACACACACGTACACACATACACGTACACACACACACACACACACACACACACACACACACACACACACACACACACACACACACACACACACACACACACACACTAATAGATGTACTCAGTCATAAGAGACAAATCAAGACATCGGATGGGAGACTGGGCACAGAGGCACAAAGGGACAGGCACAAGGAGGTGGTGTGTGTTTCTGTTTGTTTGTGTGAGTGTGTGTGTGTGTGTGTGTGTGTGTGTGTGTGTGTGTGTGTGTGTGTGTGTGTGTGTGTGTGCGTGCGTGCGCGTGCGTGCGTGTGCATGTTTTTTTTAGTGTGACATTGTACAATTGTTGACTTGCCATCTGTCATCAAGAGAGGAGTTATGTGTGTGTGTGTGTGTGTGTGTGTGTGTGTGTGTGTGTGTGTGTGTGTGTGTGTGTGTGTGTGTGTGTGTGTGTGTGTGTGTGTGTGTGTGTGTGTGTGGAGGAGAAAGATGAGATGGAAGGGAAAGAAAGGCAGTGAGTCAGATGCAGATGTCTCACAGCAGAGAGGCTGGGACATGAGGTTCAGAGGCTGGGACATGCAGAGGCTGGGACATGAGGTTCAGAGGCTGGGACATGCAGAGGCTGGGACATGAGGTTCAGAGGCTGGGACATGCAGAGGCTGGGACATGAGGTTCAGAGGCTGGGACATGCAGAGGCTGGGACATGAGGTTCAGAGGCTGGGACATGAGGTTCAGAGGCTGGGACATGCAGAGGCTGGGACATGAGGTTCAGAGGCTGGGACGTGAGGTTCAGAGGCTGGAACATGAGGTTCAGAGGCTGGGACATGAGGTTCAGAGGCTGGGACATGACATGAGGTTCAGAGGCTGGGACATGACATGAGGTTCAGA
>NC_139647.1:14891555-14896555 GCF_964638095.1 Poromitra crassiceps
AAAGATTTTCATCAAAAAAAAACTGTCACTCACAATGTTGATTGAGGCTATGTCCATTTGGTTGCAGCCTTTGCAGTATATAGTGACTTATGTGACATTACACTGTTTGGATCTCACCTGCAATTACCACCCACCGCCATAGGTGTCACCCAAGAGAAGAAAACTGAAATCTTAGAGATTATCACTTTAAACTCAAAACAAAACAAAAATCGCAAGTGACCCTAATCATCTTCGGTAATATTAAATTGTGTGTGGTGTAAAAAAAAAATATATATATATAAAAAAATATAAAAAATAAAGAAATTCCAGGCACATACAGTAAGCCCCAAAAGCACAGGGAGCGTCAGATCCCAGCGTTTGGAAGCTCACCCATTGTTTTAAACGGCCGAACACGCACCAAGAGCTTTCTGACGCACGTCAAACTGCCTTGATGCTATACTCCCCATGTTTAGAAAGTGATTAAGCGGTTTATGGAGTCATGTCTAGCAGGGTAACTGCGGCGAATAGTCGGACCTGATTCTACGGTTATAATCTGCAGTTCATGTTTAGAAGAGGCTTATGACAGGGGCTCAAAACTACGGTATAACAATCGGTCAATAATCGGTCAATTGAGCCTGATTACATATAAATTAGTGACTTTTCCCCCAAATAGTGATGGTTCTGTCATTCTGTGGTGTATACATTTCAGATCTGACGCTTGCAGTGCGCTATAGGGGCAGATCTTGATGCGCGTTTAGGGTTGCGGTCATTAGGGTCGCAACCCTAAATTTGGGAACACTGCCTTAACCCCCTCTCACATGCCGGGGCCTGGCTCTCTGCACCCCTCATACCCCCTCTCACATGCCGGGGCCTGGCTCTCTGCACCCCTCATACCTCCTCTCACATGCCAGGGCCTGGCTCTCTGCACCCCTCATACCCCCTCTCACATGCCGGGGCCTGGCTCTCTACACCCCTCATACCTCCTCTCACATGCCGGGGCCTGGCTCTCTGCACCCCTCATACCCCCTCTCACATGCCGGGGCCTGGCTCTCTGCACCCCTCATACCTCCTCTCACATGCCGGGGCCTGGCTCTCTGCACCCCTTATACCCCCTCTCACATGCCGGGGCCTGGCTCTCTGCACCCCTCATACCCCCTCTCACACAAGGGTCCAACCTATCCCTCAACTCAGCCTTATCTCCAATCTGTAGACGTCGCTCCTCCTCTCCCAGTTGAAGCCCTAAAGCCCTCCACCCTAAAGTCCTCTTCTGCACATCTATGCTTGGTCAATCGTAGCCATTCCACCATCACTTTGTGGAATGGCCCTTTAGTCTCATGTGATTAACAACAACCAAAGTGGCAAAAATGCCTTCTTCCATTGAGAACCAGTCACATTTGAGTGATTTGACAGGTAGCGCAGAACAAGTGCTGATGGCTGTCTCTAAAACACACACACAGCGCACGCAGGCACGCATGCACGCACACACACACACACACACACACACACACACACACACACACACACACACACACACACACACACACACACACACACACACACACACACACATATATAGACAAACACACACACACACACACACACACACACACACACACACACACACACACACACAATCAACTAATAAGTCACTCAGTAATCTATCTGTCTGTCTGTCTGTCTGTCTGTCTGTCTGCCTGCCTGTCTGTCTGTCTGTCTGTCTGTCTGTCTGCCTGTCTGTCTGTCTGTCTGTCTGTCTGCCTGCCTGTCTGTCTGTCTGTCTAAATTAGTCTCTATTTCCATCATCACTCCTCTATCCTCTCTCCCTCTGTTCACTCTCCCTCTTTGCCACCCTCTGTGTTGCTATTACCCGCCTGTGTGTCTGTGTGTGTGTGTGCATGTGTGTGTGTGTGTGTGTGTGTGTGTGTGTGTGTGTGTGTGTGTGTGTGTGTGTGTGTGTGTGTGTATGTGCGTGCGTGTGCGTGTGTGTGTGTTCAGCTGTGTGGACAGTGGGCACAGCCAGACAGACAGCCATTCCTGTCCATGCTGGTGAGCTGCTGTGTGTGTGCTGGAACGTGGCAGAGCACCCCCCCCCCCCCCCCCCCCCAGCTCCCCTCCCCCCCCTCAGTCACACAGACGCCTCTCTGTGCCATCTGCATAGCAGCCCCAGCCTCGGCCAAAGCATTAAATTAAATCCCTGTTTGGGTTGATTAACAAATGGCTGGTGAGCTCACATAGTTACCCACTTATTTCTTTATTTGTCATCAAGGTTTTTCTCCTTGTCGCTCTCGCCGTCTCCACTGACATACAGCGTCCACTAAACAGGAGGGCGGAGCCTCACGGAGGTGTGCGAGTGTCCTGAAGGAGAGAGAGAGAGAGAGAGAGGGAGGGAGGGAGGGAGAGAGAGCAACTGAGAGAGAGAGGCGGGGAGAGAGAGAGAGAGAGAGAGAGAAAGAGTGAAAAGTTTGTGTGAATTTTCAAAGCGTATGTTTTTCCCAGCTGAAGTTCCGCCTCGCGGTGTGTCCCCCTCTGTCCTCAAAATGAACAGTTAATCAGGCCGCTAATTGAGTGACAGTTAGTCGGTGTGTCGTTGTAATTGTCCAATCAGAAAGCTTGGAACGGACACAGTCACAGCTGATTCATCTCTGCCTCTGACTGCTAAATCCGCAAGCTGCAACTGTGGGATGTGCCAAAAAGATTTACTTCTCCAAGACACTCCAAATTCACTTTCCAAAGCCTTCGTTTAGTTCTTAGCCGCAGTTTGAAATTGATCACATACGAAAAGTTGAAAGCATCAACATAAATTAAATGTTTGTCCCAAGGCCTTATGGGTAATATATGGTGAATTAAAACAGGCACGCCTCCTGCACCCCATCTATGTATGTGTTCAGTATAGTGCTTAGTTAGT
Organism: Poromitra crassiceps; assembly: GCF_964638095.1. NCBI lineage: Eukaryota > Metazoa > Chordata > Actinopteri > Beryciformes > Melamphaidae > Poromitra > Poromitra crassiceps. Next base: position 14,894,440 of record NC_139647.1, read on the forward strand.
TTATCTTAACCTTTGATTTCTGAACTGATGACACATTTTCACATTTTTAACCCTAACCCAAAATGCAGTATTCTGATTGTTTGTTGTTTTCTGATTAAATGTATTTGATGTTTTTATGTCTTTATGTTTAGACGGTTCTCACAGAATTGTGTTGCTGGGGGAACAGTTTGAAACCTCGGGGCAATTTGGAACGTTTAGGTTGTCAAGTGAAAACCGGCTCAAAACCGTTTCAAGCAACACAGTCTCACAGACAATATATTGTAAAATAGCAACGTTTTGGACCAACGTTGCTATGTTAGAATTTCGGCTCTAAAATTGTAAAATGGTAACGTTCTGAGATTTTAGGGTTAGGGTTAGGGTAGGGGGAGGGGTTAGAAACGGAAAATCTCCGTAAACCACGCCTACCCCTGTAGAAACGTACGTTACCATTCTACAATTTCGGAGACGAAATTGTAACATAGCAACGTTCGTCCAAAAACGGTGCTATTTTACAATTTTTGGGGAGATCTGGTTGGTTTCAAAACGCTTCAACGTGTTTCATCTCACATCCTCTGTTCCTTACCGTCGTCAGATCGGCCACATTCTCCTGTATCACCAATGTCCCCATACTGGTAACGAGAAACACGCGTCGTCTCCTAAGCACTGTGTAACTGTAGTATGTGCTAATGAGCCTTTAGGGAACATAAAGTTGTGTGGAAAACTAAACGGTGCTGGAGTGAGGAGTCCGAGCGAGATGGTGTGGGAAGGAGACCGGCTGTTCTGTTCTGTTTTCTCCAGCAGTCCAAACTAGAGACATGTGGCTCCCCAGACAAGCTGTCCAGAGTGGGAGAGCTCGCTGGACTCATTACAGGCCGGGCCAAGACGGGGATACACAGACAGAACACCACCATTGGATCATTCGGAGAATTGGAACGGTCGAATTAGAATTGTGTTAGTGTGCGTGTGCGTATTGCACGCGTGTGCGTGTGTGTGTGTGTGTGTGTGTGTGTGTGTGTGTGTGTGTGTGTGTGTGTGTGTGTGTGTGCATGTGTGTGTGTTTGTGCTTGCGCATGTTTGTTTGGAACGGCGTCTACGGACAACTGTCCATCTCCCCTCTCCGTCTGTACCACCCCTGGCTGCCCCCTCCTCCGCCCCCCAGTGGACGTGTAGGCACACACGCACGCACACGCGCACGCACACACACACACACACACACGCACACACAGATACACACAGATACACGCACACACGCACACACACACACACACACACACATGCACACACACACACACACACACACACACACACAGACACACAGCCTCCATCCAGCCAGAAGGATTGCTTAAATGTTTTCAGTTGTACTGGACAGCTGAGCGAGGGGCTGGCCAGCCACAGGCTTCCGTTGGTTGGCCACCTCATGTAGAAACTGACTCAGAGAGAAATGACTGGACTTGGATCAGCAAGCCAGTCGTCACTGCCAGTTTTTAATAGTTTTATCAGTTTAACTTTCTCATCCATTTAGTCACTCGATCTGGTTTGAAGTTAACTGTAGTTTTCACTTTCTTCCTCCGTGACTTTGTCAGTTCACAGCTGGGAAGGATAAACCAGCGACGATACGATCACCGCAAAACACCCGGAAACCGCGGCACTTAACTAGTATGAGTTGTGCCAAACAAACGTTCATATCTTGAAAACTATAAAATGAAATCATCGCTTATATTTTGACATTCTGAGTGAGAGCAGAAGTAGCTCAAGAGTTTGATGTATAATAATATGTACGTCGTCTTGTTAAAGTTGTGTGAACCGTCGCAGTTTTTGAAATGTACACCGCACAGCTGGGGCCCGAGTGAGACACTCAAAGCTCAGGCTCCATAGGGTCCCATTGCAGTTTCCACCCGGAAACACGGTTTGTTTAGCGAAATGCTGCTCGGCTGATCCCTCGTATAGTTCCCTCCGCCACAGAGTTTGCCTGGCCTGTTCTGTTTTCACCCCCTCTTTGTCTGTTCGTCTGTCTGTCTGTTTGTCTGTCTGTTTGTCTGTCTGTCTGTCTGTTTGTCTGTCTGTCTGTCTGTCTGTCTGTCTGTCTGTCTGTCTGTCTGTCTGTTTGTCTGTCTGTCTGTTTGTCTGTCTGTCTGTT
>NC_139647.1:14901555-14916555 GCF_964638095.1 Poromitra crassiceps
GGAGAGGAGAGGAGGATCAGTGTGCTGAACAGACAGGGAGGAGAGGAGAGGAGGATCAGTGTGCTGAACAGACAGGGAGGAGAGGAGAGGAGAGGAGGATCAGTGTGCTGAACAGACAGGGAGGAGAGGAGAGGATGAGGGAGGAGAGGAGAGGAGGATCAGTGTGCTGAACAGACAGGGAGGAGAGGAGAGGATGAGGGAGGAGAGGAGAGGAGGATCAGTACGCTGAACAGACAGGGAGGAGAGGAGAGGAGGATCAGTGTGCTGAACAGACAGGGAGGAGAGGAGAGGATGAGGGAGGAGAGGAGAGGAGGATCAGTGTGCTGAACAGACAGGGAGGAGAGGAGAGGATGAGGGAGGAGAGGAGAGGAGGATCAGTGTGCTGAACAGACAGGGAGGAGAGGAGAGGATGAGGGAGGAGAGGAGAGGAGGATCAGTGTGCTGAACAGACAGGGAGGAGAGGAGAGGATGAGGGAGGAGAGGAGAGGAGGATCAGTACGCTGAACAGACAGGGAGGAGAGGAGAGGAGGATCAGTGTGCTGAACAGACAGGGAGGAGAGGAGAGGATGAGGGAGGAGAGGAGAGGAGGATCAGTGTGCTGAACAGACAGGGAGGAGAGGAGAGGATGAGGGAGGAGAGGAGAGGAGGATCAGTGTGCTGAACAGACAGGGAGGCGGAGGCTGAGACAGGATTGGAGGATGAGGAAAAGGGGAGAGGAAAGAGTTTGCGAGGAGGACAAGCCAGGCCATACATCCGGCCCCGGCTGCTTGGCACAGCGCTGGCACTGCCACATCTGTTGCCCAAAGCTGGGAGGCCAGGTGGCGTGTGTGTGTGTGTGTGTGTGTGTGTGTGTGTGTGTGTGTGTGTGTGTGTGTGCTGCGCAGCGCGCGTGTGCGTGCGTGTGTGTGTGTGTACACACACACGTGCGTGTGTGTTTGTTTATTTGTGTGTGGACAACAGAAGTGGTCAGATGGAACAGAGATGGTACAGGCCTGTTCCCTGCAGAGCGACTCATACATACAAGCCTGTCGCTCTCTCCCCACCCCCCCCCCCCCCTCTCTCTGTCTCTCTGAACACAAAACACACACATATGTGCACCGACGTGTGCAAGCGCGCACACACACACACACATACACACATGCACGTATGCACACACACATACAACCCACTAAACTGCTACACAGACTTCACAAACAATTGCCTGCTGTGGCAAACAACCCAATTTCAGCTAACATTCAAACTTTAATATCACTCCTTGTGTGCGTGTGTGTGTGTGTGTGTGCACGTGTGCATGTGTGTGTGTGTGTGTGTGTGCACGTGTGCATGCGTGTGTGTGTGTGTGTGTGTGTGTGTGTGTGTGTGTGCCCGTGCGAGTGTGTTTTTTGGCATCAACCCTGCCATGACCTTGTTTTCTAGTGGCACAGCAGGCTGTGTTCACGAGGCAGGTAGAAACTTCTTTGTTTGTGTGTGTGTGCGTGCGTTGTGTGTGTGTGTGCGTGTGATGTGTGTGCACGCGTTGTGTGTGTGTGTGATGTGTGTGCACGCGTTGTGTGTGTGTGTGATGTGTGTGCACTCGTTGTGTGCGTGCACATGTTGTGTGCGTGTGATGTGTGTGTACGCGTGCACGCGTGCGTGTGCGAATTTACATTGAAAGTCTGCTGTGTGTACGACCTGAGCGGTGTTGTCATTAACCTTCCTGTCTATATTTAGGGCTGAGCCATGACGTGCTGTGCTGTGCCACACTTAAACCCAAAGTAATTGGAGGAAGAGAGAGGAGAGGACAGGAGGCGAGACAGAGGGAGAGGAAAGGAGACGAGGAGGAGAGGAGAGGAGAGGAGACGAGGAGGAGAGGAGAGGTGAGGTGGAGAGGTGAGAGAAGGTGAGAACAGGGAACAGGACAGTATAGAGCCCGACCAGCCAGCCGATATTATCAGCTGATATTGGCCTATCTCAGATAATCGGTAGGCTGATTGCCCTAAGGCTGAGGCTATACTTGATGTCATCAGTGATGATGCCATCAGTGATGTCATCAGTCTGAGGCTCACGAGAGAGGGAGAGGGAGAGAGACTGACGGAGAGGGAGAGAGACTGAGGGAGACATTGCGTGCGAGGCCGCGCAACGGCCGAGCTGTGTATGCGAGCTGCAGGGCCAGCTCGGCGAGTTGCAGGACGGATGAGCCCGCGCAGCGGGCCAGCCTAGGAATCGAGTGCCTAGTATAATAGCAACCTATGTCGCATTGTATATTTGTTCTAGTAGTGTTTTCTTTTTAGTTCTTTATCATTTTTAAATTCCCAGTGAAGTTGACTGTTTCAGTGCACTGATGTCATTTTGGAAAATACAGTGCACAAATGTGTTTATTTTGGTGATATATTATATAAACATTTATCAGCCGATATATCGATATCACATTTTTTACTCAAATATCGGCCCCAGACCCAAAACTCCAGTATGGGTGGGCCTGTAGAGGAGAGGAGAGTGAGAATGAGAATGATGAATGGAGGAGAGAGGAGGAGAGGAGGACATGGTAGAGAGGAGGAGAGAGGAGGAGAGGAGGACACGGTAGAGAGGAGGAGAGGAGGACACGGTAGAGAGGAGGAGAGGAGAACATGGTAGAGAGGAGGAGAGGAGGACATGGTAGGGAGGAGGAGAGGAGGACATGGTAGAGAGGAGGAGAGGAGGACATGGTAGAGAGGAGAGGAGGACATGGTAGAGAGGAGGAGAGGAGGACATGGTAGAGAGGAGGAGAGGAGGACATGGTAGAGAGGAGGAGAGGAGAACATGGTAGAGAGGAGGAGAGGAGAACATGGTAGAGAGGAGGAGAGGAGGACATGGTAGAGAGGAGGAGAGGAGGACATGGTAGAGAGGAGGAGAGGAGGACATGGTAGAGAGGAGGAGAGGAGAACATGGTAGAGAGGAGGAGAGGAGAACATGGTAGAGAGGAGGAGAGGAGGACATGGTAGAGAGGAGGAGAGGAGGACATGGTAGAGAGGAGAGGAGGACATGGTAGAGAGGAGGAGAGGAGGACATGGTAGAGAGGAGGAGAGGAGAACATGGTAGAGAGGAGGAGAGGAGGACATGGTAGAGAGGAGGAGAGGAGAACATGGTAGAGAGGAGGAGAGGAGGACATGGTAGAGAGGAGGAGAGGAGAACATGGTAGAGAGGAGGAGAGGAGAACATGGTAGAGAGGAGGAGAGGAGGACATGGTAGAGAGGAGGAGAGGAGAACATGGTAGAGAGGAGGAGAGGAGAACATGGTAGAGAGGAGGAGAGGAGAACATGGTAGAGAGGAGGAGAGGAGAACATGGTAGAGAGGAGGAGAGGAGAACATGGTAGGGGAGAAGAAGAGAGGGGAGAAGATGGATCATTACGCTCGGCCAACCCTCTTTCATATCGCCTCCATGTCCCCAATAAGCAGTGACACTCTGCTGTGGGACAATGAAGATGCATTCTCCCCCACCGTGAGCCCACAGCCCCATCTGGCTCTGTGTGTGTATGTCTCTGCATTAGTGCGTTTGTGTTTGTGTATGCTATCATACATGTGTGTAACAACGGCCTACTGTACTGTATTGCCCATTTGCACAGAAATGTGTATCTTCGGACATTAGCCAGGTGCATATGAGTTGCTGCTCCTTGCAGCAGGAAAGCACCTTCATCTGAATCGTGGCCTATTTTATCGCCTATTTTCAAACTCAAATATAAAAAGATGAGACATGTTTCCTTGGTGATGTAACAGCGACTATTGATAATATTGCATATGGGTTTCACTGGGCCACTGTAGTTGAAAGAATGTATTTTCATGTCAGCAAAGAGTAGCCTACATCCTTCTCCTACTGTTGTTCCTACATTTTCAGTGGGAAGTAACTGCTTTTCCTTCCTCATGTTCTTTCAAACTGAGTATTGTTGGTTAACCCCGCCTCCAATTTCAGCTTTCTTTTGACTTGGCCCGCCAAGGTTTCATCCATTTTTTCCTAATAAGGTTTTCTTGGGAGTTCTTCCTTGTGTGGACTCAGAGTCTAACATTGGTCATGCTCAAATGTACTGTTGTGTGTCTTGTGCTGTGTTTTGTTTCCCTCTATGCGTTATATCACATATAGTTCACTATATGATCAACACCACATATAGTTCACTAGATAAACACCACATATAGTTCACTATATGATCAACACCACATATTATAGTTCACTATATGATCAACACCACATATAGTTCACTATATGATCAACACCATATATAGTTCACTATATGATCAACACCATATATAGTTCACTAGATAAACACCACATATAGTTCACTATATGATCAACACCACATATAGTTCACTATATGGTCAACACCACATATAGTTCACTATAAAATTATGATCAACACCATATATAGTTCACTAGATAAACACCACATATAGTTCACTATATGATCAACACCACATATAGTTCACTATATGGTCAACACCACATATAGTTCACTATATGATCAACACCACATATAGTTCACTATATGGTCAACACCACATATAGTTCACTATATGATCAACACCACATATAGTTCACTATATGATCAACACCACATATAGTTCACTATATGGTCAACACCACATATAGTTCACTAGATAAACACCACATATAGTTCACTATATGATAAACACCACATATAATTCACTATATGGTCAACACCACATATAGTTCACTATATGGTCAACACCACATGGGGAATAGTGAGTGAGTGAATGAGTGAACTGCTCTTGTGTCATCAATGCCATCCCAATGGACAAACAGCAGTGTGCTTGTGTATTGACAGACAATCCTGTCTGTCCTTGTGTCTCGCTGTTGCAGAATGCCAGCTGATGAAGACAGAGAGGCCCAAGCCAAACACCTTCATCATCCGCTGTCTCCAGTGGACCACCGTCATCGAGAGGACTTTCCATGTGGACTCCCCCGATGAGAGGTCAGCCTGGACTCAATAGCCCATATCTTGCGAATTTCTGTGCAGTGGTAGCGTTAGGCAACTTATAGGTGTGTCCAAATCATGCTATTCTCCACAGCGCGCATTTGCGCGGGCGCAAGGGTGAAATGGGCTGGATTAAGTAGCTATATTATATGATGCACTGGCATGGTCAGGGTGTTAGATCCACACAACCAATCAGATTCCCCTCTTTCATTCCCTTTAATTCATTTGTGAATCGGACATATCCAAATTGTAGTGCTCATGATAGATAGGCATATCTACCAATAATACTCAGGCGGAGAAACCTGTTGTAAATGAACATACAATGTTGAAAAGCCACTTTTAGTGTCATGTAGTCATGTAGTCACAAATTATTGCTTTTATTTTGAAGGTCAAATCAGGTCAAGTTAGTAGCTGCGAGAGCTCATTGTTTTCACTCGAGTTTGCTGCGTTTCAGTTGCGTTCAGCAACTGTTGCTGTGACAAGTCGCCTATTGTGGTCCCTCGTCTGAGGTAGCCTAGTGTGGTCCCTCGTCTGAGGTAGTCATTAAGTGTGTGACCCCTAGTTTTTCAGTCGTCATAAAAAATCTGTAGGAACCAGTCGGTTAGTGTATACTCCCAGTCTTTTCATAATCTATGAAGGATTTTGAAAGTTGTCTAGTGTATCCTAGGCTTTAGTCGGGTTAAAATCAAATTATTAGCGGTGTCCACGTCAACGTACTCATTGTAAGTCAGTGGACAAAAGAGGATCTCACACACCTTTGTGGAAACAGCCATTTTTCATATCTGTCTTTAATAAAAGCTCTAGTCAAAGAGTTACATTAGATTAACTCGTCTTCAGCCAGAGCTCTATTCAAAGCCACAAGTTGATGTTTGGTCTTAGAACTGAGATGCGTTTGGAGAAACAGACTCTGGACGAAACAGCTTGGCTGCCCTCAAAGCTTCTCCATCAATGTAGACAGCCTGTAAACAGAGATGTCAGGTTTCAGATGAAAGATTGATATCTATAAGCTACGATAGCCACAGCTGCCAATTGAAGCCTGCACATTTTCAAAAAGTCAGCTTTCCACAACTTAAGAAAGAGCTTTGTTTGGGACTAGAGGAGCATGCATTTGAAAAGCATGAAAAATAATACCACAAGTTTTTAAAGATGTTCTGTCGACCTTAGGGTTCTTAAAGTTAGTTCAGTTTCAGCTCAAGTAAAATGAAAGATTATCAAAAGAAAGAAAACAAAAAATCATCTAAAATTTCAGTTCACAACGCAACCAAAAACAGCTTTCAAAGTTCAAAGTTCAATGTGAGTTTCACTTCCTATATTCTCCTGCAGTCATAATGCAGATGAGAAAATATCATGCAGCAAGGGTAAAGCAGGGGTGTGTGGAAGAGGATATATAGCGGGTGTGTGTGTGTGTGTGTGTGTGTGTGTGTGTGTGTGTGTGTGTGTGTGTGTGTGTGTGTGTGTGTGTGTGTGTGTGTGCGTGTGTGTGTGTGAGGGAGAGAGAGAGAGAAAGAGAGACAGTGAGAGACAGAGTAGAAAGGAGACCTTTCAAGTAGCGTCGGCATAAATTCTCCAGCTGCTCGGTTCCTTTCTGAGGAGCTGAGGTGTTTATCTCCAGAAAATGAACAGCTTTGCCCAGAAGACCACAGATGCTTCTGTGCGTCCTTTGAGTGTGTGTGTGTGTGTGTGTGTGTGTGTGTGTGTGTGTGTGTGTGTTGCAGCTGTCTGTCCAACTCTTTCAGGCTTATATGGTGCTTTCTAATAGTTTGCCACTAGATAATCAGATAAACAGAGACAGTCCCAAGTCAACATACGACCGCCTCTCCTTTGTAACAGAGAGGAGTTTGTTGCCAGAACATATTTATATCTGCAAATCTATGGATGTGAGCTGATGACTGTGAGCCCTGTGTGTGTGTGTGTGTGTGTGTGTGTGTGTGTGTGTGTGTGTGTGTGTGTGTGTGTGTGTGTGTGTGTGTGTGTGTGTGTGTGTGTGTGTGTGTGTGTGTGTGCGTGCGTGCGTGCGTGTGTGTGTGTGTGTTGCTGGTTGCTGGTTGCTGCTGTAGAGGAGATGTGCTAGAAGTGAGTGCATCATTGAAGTTTTAGGGGGTTGGAAAGTAGCATGTGCTGCACAACTGTGCGTGTGCGTGTGCGTGTGTGTGTGTGTGTGTGTGCGTGCGTGCGTGCGTGCGTGCGTGCGCGTGCGCGTGCGTGTGCGTGTGTGTGTGTTACTGTATCTGCTCTACTGTACCAGGCCTGGCTGGGCTCCAGCTATCACAGCTCCAGCCGGGAGGAGAGAGGGTGGCACGTGTTGGCACGGTGCCTGACTGTAGGCAGCACCATTATCTCTCATTAGCAGAAAAAACTCATTATACAAAAAAACCACTCGAACCGAGAGAGAGAGAGAGAGACACTCTAACCAAGAGAGAGAGAGAGAGAGAGAGACACTCTAACCAAGAGAGAGAGAGAGAGAGAGAGACACTCTAACCAAGAGAGAGAGAGAGCGTTTATCTGCTGCCTGACCTTCAGAGAGTTCCCCCACTGCTTTTTATGTACTACGTACGCACGCACACACATGCATGCACACACACACACACACACATACACACGCTCGCGCGTACACACACACACACTCGCATGCATGGCACAAATGGATGGAGTGTTCCATTGTTGTAGATGCAATGTAACTTGAGTTTGCCCTTGTGTTGGAGTGTGTAGGGTACGTTCACAAGTCTTTGCAGTAGAAAGGATTCAGATCTTAAAAACACACTCCTCTCTTTAGGTTTGGATGGGATGTTTCTTTCAGATCCCTCAAGGAAACATATGGGCGCCTAACTCAAAACAAAACAAAAGACATAGGGGTGATGGTTTCTTTATGATGATCTCCTCACTGCATATACGCTAGGTAAGTGTATTTGAAAGCACAGTCTGCTAAATCCCCACTCGCCTTTCCCCCGATGTCTTGAGGGTTTATGAACATGTGAATGTTGTCCTTGGTTCACCTCGTTTCTAGATATAACCTGAACATGAGTATGTGGCACAAGCTTCAGACTGTTTGAGAGAAGAGAGCTCTGGAGAGGTTCAACTGACTTTTCCACATAAGTAGTGGAGGAATACCTTATAGATATCAACAGGCACGTGACTTTTCGTGACGTAATTTGCCCCGTAAGTAAGTTCCATTTTCTCCATAGACATTTCGATAAATCCAAATATAACGAGTTTTAATAAAATAGAGATATGTCAAAGTTCTGTTCTACTTTACTCCACAGCCTTGTCTCGTCTTGTCTCGTCTCGTCTCCTCAGGAGTTTCTCTCAGAGCAGAGGGAAGCTTGGTCCTGTGTATGAGCCATAATATTCGTCATAATTAAATACACACATGTGCCCATAGATCCTGATGCATGGGTGGCCTTCTGCTACAGATGACGACTACACACACACACACACACACACACACACACACACACACACACTCGCTCAACAGATGTTGAACAACATCGCTAATGGAAAGTCAATGGGGAGGAACAGCGTTAGCTAACAACAATGTATTGCCCCATCCAATGCATGTGTGTGTGTCTGTCTGCACACACACACACACACACACACACACACACACACAGACTGGTAGGCATTAGTTCTGCTCGATGATCCTTGCTCAGTCAGTAGCTTCTGTAGCTGAGCGTGTTTCCTCTCTGTTGAGCTCAGAGCTGTTTGTGTTCATTGAAATCACTTTAGTGCTTTTTAAAACCCAGTTAAGTAAGTGCACTCCCCATCTTGATGGAAAAGCCATGGCCCGTGACAAATGTTGTCCGTGACTTCTGTGTGTGTCATGTTTTGTTACTGAGGTTGGATTGATACTTCTGTGTGTGTCATGTTTTGTTACTGAGGTTGGAGGTTGGATTCCGTTACTTCTGTGTGTGTCATGTTTTGTTACTGAGGTTGGATTGATACTTCTGTGTGTGTCATGTTTTGTTACTGAGGTTGGATTGATACTTCTGTGTGTGTCATGTTTTGTTACTGAGGTTGGATTCTGTGACTTCTGTGTGTGCCATGTTTTGTTACTGAGGTTGGATTCCGTTACTTCTGTGTCATGTTTTGTTACTGAGGTTGGATTCCGTGACTTCTGTGTGTCATGTTTTGTTACTGAGGTTGGATTCCGTGACTTCTGTGTGTCATGTTTTGGTACTGAGGTTGGATTCCGTGACTTCTGTGTGTCATGTTTTGTTACTGAGGTTGGATTCCGTTACTTCTGTGTGTCATGTTTTGGTACTGAGGTTGGATTCCGTGACTTCTGTGTGTGTCATGTTTTGTTACTGAGGTTGGATTCCGTTACTTCTGTGTATGCCATGTTTTGTTACTGAGGTTGGATTCGCACATTAAGTTATAACAGAGCCCACAGCCGCATTTGACATATCAGCGACTTCAACTTTCTCACACTACGGCCATGTTCACATTACAGGCAAATCCAATTTGCTGCTGAAGTCATTAATCATCATTATCTTGATTGGTTTCCCAAATCTGATTTGGGAGTGTGTCCACACTCTGACTGCCACAAATCTGATTTGGGCAAGTCGGATCTGTGTGTCCAGACCTCCATGGTGACACAAATCAGACTTGGAGCATCCAGACTCATAAAACCAATCTGGATAGAATCATTAATAGGTCACTAAAGTTCACAAATCAGATTTGGCCTCCTAGTCTGAACATGGCCTAAGAATGTCATGAATTGGGAGGAATAGATCCTGTGTGTGTCCATCAGTGTCCAGTGAGTTCGGGCCTCTCGGCACAATTCATAGAAAAAATCTCAATATTCAATTTGAAAATGAGCGGTGGGGTGCTCAAAATTAAACATGGTATTCTGGGGCTGGTTGCACAAAGCACCTTAAATTAAGATTTTCCTTAGAGTCCAAGTTGAGGTGTCCATAAAATGAAACTGGTTGAACAAAACACCCTTAAAGTCCCTGGAAACCAGAAATATTTCTTTATTATTTAGCATTTTGAGTTCATCACATCACAGGACCCTATGTTAATAAGCCACCAGCCAAATTTGAACGATGATGAACGTCGCAAAGTATATAAATTTAGGTTTGACAGTCTGGCAAAACTCATGAGAAAATCATTATTTTTTAGAGTGTATTTCTCCCGCGGACTGTGTGGGCGTGTCCTTTCTGCAGCAGGTTTTCCGAGAGAGAGAGAGCGGGAGACAGAGGGGGGAGGGAAACGGAGAAAGAGATCAAGTTACACAGCACTCGCGAGTGTGTGTGTGTGTGTGTGTGTGTGTGTGTGTGTGTGTGTGTGTGTGTGTGTGTGTGTGTGTGTGTGTGTGTGTGTGTGTGTGAGAGAGAGAAAGAGAGAGTAACCTGCGTGTCTCTCGCTCTCTCTCACTAGTCCAGAGAGAGAGAGAGAGAGAGAGAGAGAGAGAGAGAGAGAGAGAGAGAGAGAGAGAGAGGCACGACGGCACACAGAGTGGGAGGGAGACGGACAGGCTCCCTCGCTGTCCGTCTCCCTCCCACTCTGTGTGCCGTCTCTCTCTCTCTCTCTCTCTCTCTCTCTCTCTCTCTCTCTCTCACTAGGAGAGAGAGAGAGAGAGAGGGAGAGGGAGAGGGAGAGGGAGAGGGAGAGAAGCATAGCGCTCGCACACAGAGTGGGAGGCAGACGGACAGCGAGGGAGCGCTGTCACTGGGGGCAAAGAACGGACAAAAGCAGGGTGGGTGCGGATTGCGTGCGTGTACAAAGGTTATATAGAGCTTATGACGTCATAAGCTCCTGCGTTTTAGCACCTCGCGCACTGCTGTCTTCAATGAGGAAGTACTTTGTAGAATCTTGTAGAAAAGTGGCGATTTTAAGGCTTTGGGTTGAAAGTAATGTATAATAATTTCGGAGGCACAAAATTACTAACATAAGACCCTAAATAACATAGTTAGAACGTTTTTGTGGATTTTGGTTTCCAGGGACTTTAAATCTTCTCCTTAAGGTTAAACATTTGAAGGAAAATGTAAGCACAGGATTTAAGGGTGTTTTGTGCAACCAGTTTTATTTTATGGACATCTTAACTCAGATTTTAAAGGCCAAATTATACTCTACGTTAAAGATGGAGAAGGACAGAGCCTTCTGTCCGTACTCTGTGTTCATTTTGTGCGTCATCTGAAAGCTTACGGATACGCATGAAACGCAGCAAAACCACACACACACTCATTTGCATTTGACTCTCTACTGCCCACTGGTGAATGTATTGCTTCATGACACCAACGTGAAAGACGCATGGAAGTATGTGGGCAGTGACGATAATAACGTTTGAAACGGACGCATCTAATTATGTATGAAAATGGAGTATAAATGAGCCAGAAAATCTTAACTTACGGTGCTTTGTGCAACCGGCCCCTGGTGCTAAGCCCATCTTTTGGCCCATACATTGAATTGCACATTGTAAAATGAATTGTATTCCAACAGAGCAAATCTTTACTCGCCAACACTATTGACAAATCTGTGTGTGTAAATTGTATTGCATGGGTCATAATCCAGTCAGTGAAAGTCATGGATGGTATTTTTTATTTGGTATTTGGTATTTTCAAACAGTCCCATCATTAGAGCAGTGGTGCTCGTGCATCCCTCAACTTTGTGTTGTGTGATGATGACTCCAGAGACGAGTGGACGGAGGCCATCCAGATGGTGGCGGACAAGCTGCAGAGACAAGAGGAGGAGAGGATCCAGTGCAGCCCCACCTCCCACATCGACAACATGGCCGAGGAGGAGATGGACATCTCCACCACACACCACAAACGCAAGGTAACACGCACACACACACACACACACACACACACACACACACACACACACACACACACACACACACACACACACACACACACACACACACACACACTTAATTAGTTTTTGACTACCGTAATAGTAATCGGCTTTTTTGTCAGTTAATCCAGTGGTTTTCAAAGTGGGCGGGGCCGGAGGCCTCAACAAATTAATGGGAATACTTAAAAAAAACCTTCTTTATGGGGAAGGAAATGCTTCCGTTATATTTATACTACACTGTAATAAATAAAGAATATAATATATATTTTTATTTTATTTTATTATATTTAGTGTCAACAAATATATTCAAATAATTTCCTTCCACATAAAAATCATATTTGCCATGCCCATCTGTCTAATTGCTTGCCAGTCATCATCACATTCATTGTCATTTCCCTCTGGTGTGGGTAATACAGTAGTCTGACTCTGGAACAATGTTTATCATGGAGAACAGACAAGAAAAGATTTGACATACAAATGTAATTCTTCATTTTTATAATATTGTCAATAGGTTTTTAAAGCCATCTTGCAATAAGGGGGCTCATGCTATTTGGGGGGCCTTGGCATGGAAAAGTTTGTGAACCCCTGGTTAATCAATTAGTCCACATAGTCCCACATTGTTGTTATCCCGCAAATAAAAGCATTTGTGCAAAAATAACTTTTGTAGATGTAGTCGTTATGAAAGGCTGATATTCTTATGTGAATGTTGTCCAGGAAATATCAACTAAAACATCAGCTAAATAAAGACTTTCCAAGATCAATAACAACTGATAAGGAAACTGATCGACTGGGAGGAAACAGCCATAGATGGATGATTGAGATTGTTCTCTGTGTTTGCCCTCCGCCAGACGATGAGTGACTTTGACTACCTGAAGCTGCTCGGCAAGGGGACCTTTGGTAAAGTGATCCTGGTGCGAGAGAAGGCCAGCGGGAAGTACTACGCCATGAAGATCCTCAAGAAGGAAGTCATCATAGCCAAGGTGAGTCAGTCCGGCACTGCTTGTTCATTAGCACAGAGTGTGTTGCAGATGTAGATTGTATTAGACTGATCAGATATTCCATTATGTTTTATCTATCTATCTATCTATCTATCTATCTATCTATCTATCTATCTATCTATCTATCTATCTATCTATCTATCTATCTATCTATCATCTATCTATCTATCTATCTATCTATCTATCTATCTATCTATCATCTATCTATCTATATATACTGTATATATAAATATATCTATATATATATCATCTACCATCTATCTATCATCTATCTATCATCTATCTATCTATCATCTATCTATAATCTATCTATCTATCATCTATCTATCTATCTATCTATCTATCTATCTATCTATCTATCTATCTATCTATCTATCATCTATCTATCTATCTATCTATCATCTATCTATATATACTGTATATATAAATATATCTATATATATATCATCTACCATCTATCTATCATCTATCTATCATCTATCTATCTATCATCTATCTATAATCTATCTATCTATCATCTATCTATCTATCTATCTATCTATCTATCTATCTATCTATCTATCTATCATGTATCTATCTATCTATCTACAGTATCTATCTATCTATCTATCTATCTAATTTGCTCCTGTACTTTTGCTGTATTATTTTATTATATAATATATAGAATACTTTTCATTGGATTGAGGTGTTTTGACCGCGTCGGTGTCCCTACAGGATGAGGTGGCTCACACACTCACAGAGAGCAGAGTGCTAAAGAACACCAGACATCCTTTTCTCACCGTGAGTATCCTGCGTGCACCACAACACGTGTGAACTATCCTGCGTGCACCACAACACTTGTGAACTATCCTGCGTGCACCACAACACGTGTGAACTATCCTGCGTGCACCACAACACGTGTGAACTATCCTGCGTGCACCACAACACGTGTGAACTATCCTGCGTGCACCACAACACGTGTGAACTCAGACCTATGTGGCTGCGCCTGTGTAGTGTCACGCACAGACATCTGAACTGTCCTACATGAACAGCACCTACATCTGTTAGCCTTGTCTACATGAACATCACCTACATCTGTTAGCCTTGTCTACATTAACACATTCACTGCCAGACGTTTTTTTTTTACTGTAGTTAGCTTCTGCCAGAGGGTTTTTTTGAGGATTCTGGCTCATCTTTCAAGACCCGAGGATTCTTTTCTGCTAAGATTTTGTGAACACACAATATCTCAAAAGAACTAATAGAATGTGTGCTTTCTCTGTCTAAAAGAGTTAGTTTGTAGAGTTAGTAGTTATGTAAGCATTAGCAGTTGAATACAGCATGGTTTTAGCGTCAGAAAAATTATTCAGAGATAAACGGCTTTTTGTGAAATTCGATAGAACAGTCACTTTAACCATTCATTTTTGGCATCAGTAAGACGTCAGACATCTAAACAATAGTTTTGAACAGTAATTTCCTCCATAACAGCAGGAAACCCCCCTCTGCTTCCAACTCCTCCCTCCGTGGGCGTTCTTCTTGGCTGCAGCGGCCGTCACAAGCTTGTCACCAGTCTCACTGCTTTGCTGCTGCTGCTGCCTGTCTGCGCGGCCGCTGTTTGAGGAAGTCTGGATGGACTCGCTCGCTTCTTGGAGTTTTGGTTGAGAGAAGCTTTTGCGATTCTGGTCATATTTATGCTGCGTGTTTCAAAGTGTGTTCCACCTGTAATCTATTATGCAAATTTGCAATCCCGCATCGCCAGCAATCAGCGCGAAAACGAAAGCGTTGTCCCCCATCCATTTTCATGAGAATGGCTGCTGGATGGACAGTGGACACTATTACATTTTTGCTGTGAAGTGCTTGCCTTCCTCTAGTCAGGAGAGCACTGTCGCCACTTAGTGGCTCGGTGGAATGGGTTGTAAACGTTCGGTGGCTCCAATAATTATATAAGAGATGTAAAAGGGTTAGATGCACATCCCACGGTCAAAAAAAAAAGTAATCATTTTTTTGACGTATTAATACGTCATTGGCAGTCAACCGTTGGATTATTTTTGACGTATTAATACGTCATTGGCAGTGAACGTGTTAACAGCACCTACATATGTTAGCCTTGCCTACATGAACAGCACCTACATCTGTTAGCCTTGTCTACATGAACAGCACCTACATCTGTTAGCCTTGCCTACATGAACAGCACCTACATCTGTTAGCCTTGCCTACATGAACAGCACCTACATCTGTTAGCCTTGTCTACATGAACAGCACCTACATCTGTTAGCCTTGTCTACATG
>NC_139647.1:14926555-14936539 GCF_964638095.1 Poromitra crassiceps
CCATGGTTACCTTTTTAAAGCATTGATCATACATTGAGGAATAATCACAAATGTGTCGGCATCAATCAATCTCCTAAACAGGCCGGGAATTTCTTTAGGGGCGGGGCTATTTATTATTATTATTATTATTATTATTATTATTATTATTATTATTAAGGCTATTTATTTGGCCTTCGCTGTCACAAACTCTTTCATAAAGGCCACTTTCCCATAAGAAAACAACAACAGCACAGCAATGACGTGAAAAACATAAATGACTGTCTTCATTTTCATTTCAATAATAAACACAAACATTTGAAGTTGTCATATTACGGTATTATGCCTCCTTAATGTTACTGTATGCCTCTTACGGCATACAGAACGGCACACAGAACATCCGTTCCATTTTCACATTTCACATTTCAAATTGAAACACTCAGATTGAGGATGGCTGTCCAGCAGCCTATATTATATTATATATTATATATATTTTTTTGTCAGTTGTGTCTAAACATTGACAGTTTATGTGTGTAAACGGAGAGCGAGAGAGGAGCAGGCAGAGAGGGAGAGAGAGAGAACATTGAGAACCAGCGGAGAAATTCACCGTTTTGTATCGACGGTAACAAGCGCAGGATGCCCTGGTGGAGAAATGTGCTTGTGATGCAGCCACGTTCCTGCTCGTCACACACCAGACCACTGACGCTTTTAAAGCAACCTGGAGATGTTGACAGTAGCAGCCGGGCACAAATGCCATGGTGGTGCCATGGTGGTGCCATGGTGGTGACATGGTGGTGACATGTTGGTGCCATGGTGGTGCCATGGTGGTGCCATGGTGGTGCCATGGTGGTGACATGGTGGTGACATGTTGGTGCCATGGTGGTGCCATGGTGGTGACACGATGGTGACATGGTGGTGACATGGTGGTGACACGATGGTGACATGGTGGTGACATGGTGGTGATATGGTGGTGATATGGTGGTGATATGGTGGTGCCATGGTGGTGACATGGTGGTGACACGGTGGTGACATGGTGGTGCCATGGTGGTGACATGGTGGTGATATGGTGGTGCCATGGTGGTGACATGGTGGTGACACGGTGGTGCCATGGTGGTGACATGGTGGTGACACGATGGTGACATGGTGGTGATATGGTGGTGCCATGGTGGTGACATGGTGGTGCCATGGTGGTGACACGGTGGTGACATGGTGGTACCATGGTGGTGACATGCTGACGCCATGGTGGTGACACGGTGGTGACATGGTGGTGCCATGGTGGTGACATGGTGGTGCCATGGTGGTGACACCACGGTGCATGGTGGTGACACGGTGGTGACATGGTGGTGCCATGGTGGTGCCATGGTGGTGACAAGGTGGTGACATGGTGGTGCCATGGTGGTGACATGGTGGTGCCATGGTGGTGCCATGGTGGTGACATGGTGGTGACATGGTGGTGCCATGGTGGTGACATGGTGACGCCATGGTGGTGACATGGTGGTGACATGGTGGTGCCATGGTGGTGACACGGTGGTCACATGGTGGTGACATGGTGGTGCCATGGTGGTGCCATGGTGACACGGTGGTGCCATGGTGGTGACACGGTGCTGCCATGGTGGTGACATGGTGGTGACATGGTGGTGACATGGTGGTGACACGGTGCTGCCATGGTGGTGCCATGGTGGTGACATGGTGGTGACACGGTGGTGCCATGGTGGTGCCATGGTGGTGACATGGTGGCCGCATTATCATAGTGTACGATTGTCGGGGTATCACCGCCAACAAGAAGATGTGAATGTGTGTTCAGTGTGTGTGTGTGTGTGTGTGTGTGTGTGTGTGTGTGTGTGCACCCTGTACCCTGCTGGGTATGGGGGCTGCAGAGCCACAGGCTGTGTGCCCGTCCCATCCAGTCCTGCCCAGGCTGCCAAAGCTCCGCGTCCCGCGAGCAGCAACGAGCTGCTGCTCCACATGGCTGCTCCAACAGGGAGCGGGACAGGACAAGACCTTCTCCCTCAAGGCTCCTCTCCTCCTCTCCTCCTTTCCTCTCCTCTCCTCTCCTCTCCCCTCCTCTCCTCTCCTCTCCCCTCCTGTCCTCCTCTCCTCTCCCCTCCTCTCCCCTCCCCTCCTCTCCTCTCCTCTCCTTCTCTCCTCCTCTCCTCTCCTCTCCTTCTCTCCTCCTCTCCTCTCCTAATTAAACTTATGCTCTTCTCATTTTCCTGTTCTTCAAACGTGTCCTATTTTTCTTGTCTCCCTTTCTTTTAAACACACACACACACACACACACTCACTCACTCACACACACGCGCGCTGCGCGCACACACACACACACACACACACACACACACACACACACTCACTCACACGCACGCGTGCGCACACACACACACACTCACACACACACACACACACACACACACACACACACACACACACACACACTCCCATGCCTACGGCTGTGGGGCAGCATTCTGGCTCTGTGTGGATTAATCTGCTCCCTGCCTGCAACCGAGCTGCCACCACTATCTTCTGGTCCTAGGACACACACACACACACACACACACACACACACACACACACACACACACACACACACACACACACACACACACACACACACACACACACACACACACACACACACAGGATGCCCAAGTGGACAGCTTGCATTTGTATACGTTTGTGTACCATTTTTTTTGTACAAAGGACACACAACACACCCCACCCCACCACACACACACACACACACACACACACACACACACACACACACAACACGCAGCCCGAGTACGAAAAACAGCCTTGTAAGCTGCTCTGAATTTCATAAAGTGCACTGTGTGTGTGTGTGTGTGTGTGTGTGTGTGTGTGTGTGTGTGTGTGTGTGTGTGTGTGTGCGTGCGTGCGTGTGTTTGTCCCTCCCCCTAGCTGCAGGGGATGAAACGACACCAAACATCTCCTAGTTTTGCCTCGACTCTCAAAACTTTCTGAATTTGATGAGGACGGATAAATATTCCATCTGCTGTGTGCGAGTGTCTGTGGTGTGTGTGTGTGTGTGCGTGTGTGCGTGTGTGTGTGTGTGTGTGTGAATAAAAGTTTGTGCCTGTGTGTGTGTTCTATGTGTGTGTGTGTGTGTGTGTGTGTGTGTTATATGTGTGTGTGTGTGTGTGTGTGTGTGTTGTATGTGTGTGTTGTGTGTGTGTGTGTGTGTGTGTGTGTGTGTGTGTGTGTGTGTGTGTGTGTGTCTGACAGTGTGTGTGTGTGTGTGTGTGTGTGTGTGTGTGTGTGTGTGTGTGTGTGTGTGTATCTGACAGTCTCCCAGCAGTCTAAGCCAGTGTTATCCCTCCAGCCGTACAAATCAATAGTGTATCTGGAGCTGGCGGCACGCTTAGTCACTTCCCCTATTGCTACTGTGCTGCTGCCAAGCAGGGAGGGTGATCAGCTTAATGCACACACACACACACACACACACACACACACACACACACACACACACACACACACACACACACACACACACACACACATACACACACACACACACACACACACACACACACACACACACACACACACACACACACACACATACAACACACACACACACACACACACACACACACACACACACACACACACACACACACACACACACAGACATACAACACACACACACACACACACACACAGAACACACACAGGCACAAACTTTTATTCACACACACACACACACACACACACACACACACACACACATAGAACACACACACACACACACACACACACACACACACACACATAGAACACACACACACACACACACACACACACACACACACACACACACACACACACACACACATATAACACACACACATAGAACACACACACACACACACACAGACATGCACACACTGAGCCAGCTGCCTGCATCTTTATCAGTTGAGTGTTTGAGCTCAGTCAGTTAACGTGCAGCTTTCTGTGGAGTCCAACATCATTGACAGCTAGAGCGGACGATAGACCCTCAGCTGAAGCCCATGGCTGTATATCATATTATATCATATCTTTGAGACCGCCGAAACCTTCAGATGCCTGAAATCTGAGGTTCAACGGTTTGAAGTGAAGGTTCAAACAAAGCGAGGATTTTAAAACGGTTAAATTTGAAGTAAAGAATTACGTATTTTCATCTAACACAACAAATCTTCAAGGTTGAAGATTTGTTGTGTTTTTGGAGTCAATCAGCCTGATGTTTGGATAAGAAGGAGTTTGAATCTATTATTCTATTCTGTTCTCTGTTCTACTCTCACTTTCCTAACTATGTTTTTATGATGTTTTTGGTTCCTGTCTCTACACATTTTGATATTCCTAATGACACTACTACTACTACTACTACTACTGACCACCCCACTCAAACTCAACTTCATTCTTTGATATAAAAACATCTTTTGATATGAATTTTGATTTTATGACTTACTGTATAGTTTGTCAAGAAAGTTCATTGTGTCAAAAATATCTTGATGTCGCATGTTTCTGCATGTGTTTCTGCATGTGAGACAGATGTGAGATATATATACTGTATATATATATATATATATACCGCTTTGGAGGTATATATGTAAGGGATAATGTATTGTGAGCCGGTGATTACTGGCGAAATAATGACCGACAGGTGAATGATTGAGCCCGACGCGCAGCGGAGGGCTTAATCATTCACCTGAAGGTCATTATTTCCAGTAATCACCGGCTCACTATACATTATCCCGCTTAGAACATGGCCTACAACTAAATTATTTCAGTAATCTGACAAAAATAATTATTCAAATAGATTTTTTAATGGCGTTTTCAACGACAAAGCGGTTTCATTCGTAATTGGCACACAAGACACCACAGCTGCAACTGGTTGGCCTAATTAGTAGTGTCTGCAGACAAAATGCTCTTATCAACTGATTAATCCAGGTGTGGCAGAGCAGCGGTCGGTTGTCGAGAAATAATGACCGGTGAATCTTGTTGATTGACCAATCAGAATCGAGTATTCAAGAGAGCCCTGTTCTATATATATATATATATATATATATATATATATATATATATATATATATATATATATATATATATCCAAGGAACTAAATAAAACATCAGCTAGTCAGGAACAAGTCCATAATGTAGACCGATGATGACCCAGAATATATATATATGTATAAATGTATGTTTTATTCTGTGAGCAATACCGTGAAACCGTGGTATTTTTGCCTTAGGTTATCATACGGTCAAAATCTCATATCCGCCCATGCAGGGCCGGTTCCAGAACCAGATGACTAAGGGTGCATCCAAGATAGGAAGGGGTGCAGATGCCCGGCCGAAGGCCGGCCGCCCGAAAAATTTGACATGTTATTTTACTAAAAATAATGCATTTGACCATCATTTCAAGTAGAATGATACCACCCAAGCAAGAATATTTCAAGTGTTTCAAGTGCTTTACTGAAATATTTGGACCATATAATGATAATACAATTATCTCAACCTTAAAAGGTTACATATAGGTGCCAAAAAGCCATAAAATCACATCAAAGAACAAACAAAAACAACAACGATAATTCAAGTTTAAACAGTAAGTGTGCAGCTGTAGCATTTATTAAAAAAAAAAAAAAAAAAATTTTTTTTTTTTTTTTTTTTTTTTTTTTTAACTTTTCAACTGAGCATGCAGACAATTAAAATAAGGGTGCAATGCATGCTTTTGCACCCCCGTAGAACTGGGCCTGCGCCCATGCCTCGTGCGCACATTTGTATGTGTCTGTTAGCGTGTTAGCATTAGCGTTCACGTGTGTTAGCGTGTGTCCAGGCTCCTCTTGTTAGCAGCGGAGAGATGTTGTTATTATTGGCGAGATGTGCAGCATGTGCCACTTTGGCCGCTGTCCAACCCCTGCCTATCTGTCTGTCTGTCAGTCACACACACACATGTCCAGACGTACACGCGCACACACGCACACACACACGCACACACGCACACACACACACACATGTCCAGACGTACACGCGCACACACGCACACACACACACACACACACATGACCAGACGTACACGCGCACACGCACGCGCACAAACACACACACACACACGCACACACACACACACACACACACACACACACACACACACATGACCAGACGTACACGTGCACACACACACACACACACACACACACACACACACATGACCAGACGTACACGCGCACGCACACGCACACACACACACACACACACACACACATGACCAGACGTACACGC
Organism: Poromitra crassiceps; assembly: GCF_964638095.1. Lineage (NCBI taxonomy): Eukaryota > Metazoa > Chordata > Actinopteri > Beryciformes > Melamphaidae > Poromitra > Poromitra crassiceps. The sequence goes on from NC_139647.1 coordinate 14,932,808, forward strand.
GCGCACACACACGCCAGCATTCATCACGCTCTAACATCTTCATCACTGGCCACATGATGTTAACCAGGCTACCTGAGATACCTGCTCCCTCCTTCTCCACCTCTCAAGCGTGAGAGGAGAGAGTGGAAGAGCAGCCCAGGCACAACAACACTTTGATATCGGAGGGGTTTCTTTCCCTGGTCCACTTCTCCGCCACACAAAGCAGCAGCTTGCAGTAGCGCAGGCAGCTAGCCGCTTTGGAGGTATACGAATGGCCTCGACCCTCCGTGTTGCGGGCCTTTGCTGCGTTCCCGTCCAGGGACTTTCCTGTTTGGCCCTGCCAGGAAAGACTGGCCGTGCCAGGGACAGCTGGCAGGGAGCGCAGGGGGCATCTGACATGCTTCTAAAGTAACAGGGGCCTCTGAAGACATGCCACCCTGTGATGTTTACCTGTGTGTGTGTGTGTGTGTGTGTGTGTGTGTGTGTGTGTGTGTGTGTGTGTGTGTGTGTGTGTGTGTGTGTGTGTGTGTGTGTTTGGGACCACCATTGATCACTTCAGCCCTCCTCATCTGTGCCGTTGCAATTATTCCCCTTTTCTGTGAACCGGGTTAGTTTTTATCCCTCAAGCCTAAAGCAGATTGACTCACCTTATGATTCCCCACTCTCTGTCTGTGTGACAGAAGACCTCGGGGACAGTGTCCTCTGTCTGTCTGACAGAAGACCTCGGGGACAGTGTCCTCTGTCTGTCTGACAGAAGACCTCGGGGACAGTGTCCTCTGTCTGTCTGACAGAAGACCTTGGGGACAGTGTCCTCTGTCTGTCTGACAGAAGACCTTGGGGACAGTGTCCTCTGTCTGTCTGACAGAAGACCTTGGGGACAGTGTCCTCTGTCTGTCTGACAGAAGACCTCGGGGACAGTGTCCTCTGTCTGTCTGACAGAAGACCTCGGGGACGGTGTCCTCTGTCTGTCTGACAGAAGACCTCGGGGACAGTGTCCTCTGTGTGACAGAAGACCTCGGGGACAGTGTCCTCTGTCTGTGTGACAGAAGACCTCGGGGACAGTGTCCTCTGTGTGACAGAAGACCTCGGGGACGGTGTCCTCTGTCTGTCTGACAGAAGACCTCGGGGACAGTGTCCTCTGTCTGTGTGACAGAAGACCTCGGGGACGGTGTCCTCTGTCTGTCTGACAGAAGACCTCGGGGACGGTGTCCTCTGTCTGTGTGACAGAAGACCTCGGGGACAGTGTCTTCTGTCTGTCTGACAGAAGACCTTGGGGACGGTGTCCTCTGTCTGTCTGACAGAAGACCTCGGGGACAGTGTCCTCTGTCTGTCTGACAGAAGACCTCGGGGACAGTGTCCTCTGTCTGTGTGACAGAAGACCTCGGGGACAGTGTCCTCTGTCTGTCTGACAGAAGACCTCGGGGACAGTGTCCAATAAACTAAATGCCGAATAAAAAAAAACAGACGTCCAATAAAAGCAGTGTCCCCGTAAAGAAAACAACAGCAACAACCCTGAAATGTGAAAAAGGAAACGTCTCTCTCTGTCTCCACCGTCCTCAGGTCCTGGAAGACAACGACTACGGCCGTGCGGTGGACTGGTGGGGTCTGGGCGTGGTGACGTACGAGATGATGTGTGGCCGGCTGCCCTTCTACAACCAGGACCACGAGAAGCTGTTTGAGCTCATCCTCATGGACGACATCAAGTTCCCTCGAACGCTGTCCACCGACGCCAAGTCGCTGCTCGCCGGCCTGCTCATCAAAGACCCCAACAAACGGTGTGTGAGTGTGTGTGTGTGTGGGCGGGGATGTATGTGTATGTGTATGTGTGTGTGTGGGGGGGGGGGGGTTGTGTTTGTGTGTGTTTGTGTGTGTGTTTGTGTGTGTGTTTGTGTGTGTGTTTGTGTGTGTTTGGGCAGGATGCCACTGGACAAAGTGTGATAAATTCAGGTCTTTTTTATAGCAGCGTGTGAGGCAGCGAGCGACAGGAGGATTTCTAGTTTTGATACTAATAAGGTGTGATGGTGACGGTGAAACACCTCGCTGTCAGGTGAAAAGAAGCGGCTGGTGACTGCACATGTGCCGGAGGAAGCTATGCTATAGTCTACAGCTCTCCCCAGATCGGCAGAGGTAGTGCAGGAGCAACGACCGGGACATGGAATTGGCCAAGTACAATTGGGGCGAAAAACCAAACGTCATTAAAAATATATTTTTATTGTATAATAATAATACCCAGTTTTGTCAACTTTCAGCTCTGTTTTGTTCTTTAGTATTGAGAGAAAATGTGGCTCCATTATTTTAAAGTATTTTTCTCTCCTCTCCTCTCCTCTCCTCTCCTCTCCTCTCCTCTCCTCTCCTCTCCTCTCCTCTCCTCTCCTCTCCTCTCCTCTCCTTTCCTCTCCTTCTCTCCTCTCCTCTCCTCTCCTCCCCTCTCCTCTCTTCTCCTCTCCCCCCTCCTCTCTTCTCCTCTCTTCTCCTCTCCTCTCTTCTCCTCTCCTCTCCTCCCCTATCCTCTCTTCTCCTCTCCCCTCTCCTCTCTTCTCCTCTCTTCTCCTCTCCTCTCCTCTCCTCTCCACTCCACTCCTCTCCTCCCCTCTCCTCTCCCCTCTCCTCCCCTCTCCTGTCCTCTCCTGTCCTCTCCTCTCCTCTCCTCTCCTCTCCTCTCCTCTCCTCTCCTCTCCTCTCCTCTCCTCTCCTCTCCTCTCCTCTCCTCTCCTCCCCTCTCCTCCCCTCTCCTCTCCCCTCTCCTCCCCTCTCCTGTCCTCTCCTCTCCTCTCCACTCCTCTCCTCTCCACTCCTCTCCTCTCCACTCCTCTCCTCTTCTCTAGGCTTGGTGGTGGACCAGAGGACGCTAAAGAAATCATGAGACACAGTTTCTTCTCTGGAATGGACTGGCAGGGTGTCTATGATAAAAAGGTATCAGAGGAGGTTTTTCCAGTGAGGCATAGGAGGATGGTCCTCCTCTATTAGATTGGGGATTTTATATTAAAAAAAAAATTATAATTTTTTATTTTTATTTTTTATATTTTTCATTTTTCAATTTTTTTTTTATAATAAAATATCAATCAAATGTGTTTTTTCTTATGTGCAGATGCTCATTTTTCCATTCATTATATTCTTATATGCTTAAACAACAGTGACCTGAACTGATGGAAAGGAGAGCTCCATGCAGAGAGTCACTCTGGCCCTGGTCCCAGCCTTTAGTAGGCAGATAAAAAAACTTCGCCCTGTGGGTGTTTATTTATTTGGTCATTTATCTAATGAAAAATATGATTGGTTGAAAAACACTTGCAATTCACAGAAACCTGACAGAAACACGTGAGAGTGATGTGTTTTCCCACCAATCACATTGAGCTGGAGGTTCGCACGCCCTTACCCTGGTTAAACCAGGTGAAATCTAATTGGTTGTTGGTTGGATAGATGGCTGACAGTGATTGACATTCTGTATTGTCCAATGCTGAATAGCCTACGTCTGAAAATCGTGTTGAATCCGCAGCGCTCCATTGGAAATACAGGAAATGAAGACCTGACAGGCTAATAGATAGATTTACAGACAGTAGCACCTATATTTTCCTCTTTCTCTTTTCCTATTAACCTATCTTTTATATTATCAAGCAGTAAGTTAGCTCACAAGCCAGACAGTCGTTGCATTGTATTACGCGGAGTTTAGAGAGGGCAGCGTGGTTCACACGGAGGACAGGCTCACAAGCAAACACTGGGATAATTTAACCTCATCGGCTGCACTCGCACCGGCTA
>NC_139647.1:14936739-14964239 GCF_964638095.1 Poromitra crassiceps
GATGTGTGTGTGTTGTATCTGTATTTAGTTGATGTGTGTGTGTGTTGTATCTGTATTTAGTTGATGTGTGTGTGTTGTATCTGTATTTAGTTGATGTGTTGTGTGTTGTATCTGTATTTAGTTGATGTGTGTGTGTTGTATCTGTATTTAGTTGATGTGTGTGTGTTGTATCTGTATTTAGTTGATGGTGTGTGTGTTGTATCTGTATTTAGTTGATGTGTGTGTGTGTGTGTATCTGTATTTAGTTGATGTGTGTGTGTTGTATCTGTATTTAGTTGATGTGTGTGTGTTGTATCTGTATTTAGTTGATGTGTGTGTGTGTGTGTGTGTGTGTGTGGGTGTGTGTGTGTGTGTGTGTGTTGTATCTGTATTTAGTTGATGTGTGTGTGTTGTATCTGTATTTAGTTGATGTGTGTGTGTTGTATCTGTATTTAGTTGATGTGTGTGTGTGTGTGTGTGTGTGTGTGTGTGTGTGTGTGTTGTGTGTGTGTTGTGTGTGTGTGTGTGTTGTATCTGTATTTAGTTGATGTGTGTGTGTTGTATCTGTATTTAGTTGATGTGTGTGTGTTGTATGTGAAATGTACTTACTTTTTTTTACTGTAACTGTAACGTCTCATAAACATGGGACCGTGGTAACCATGGTTACCTTTTAAAGCATTGATCATACATTGAGGAATAATCACAAATGTGTCGGCATCAATCAATCTCCTAAACAGGCCGGGAATTTCTTTAGGGGCGGGGCTATTTATTATTATTATTAATATTATTATTATTATTTATTATTATTATTAAGGCTATTTATTTGGCCTTCGCTGTCACAAACTCTTTCATAAAGGCCACTTTCCCATAAGAAAAACAACAACAGCACAGCAATGACGTGAAAAACATAAATGACTGTCTTCATTTTCATTTCATAATAAACACAAACATTTGAAGTTGTCATATTACGGTATTATGCCTCCTTAATGTTACTGTATGCCTCTTACGGCATACAGAACGGCACACAGAACATCCGTTCCATTTTCACATTTCACATTTCAAATTGAAACACTCAGATTGAGGATGGCTGTCCAGCAGCCTATATTATATTATATATTATATATATTTTTTTGTCAGTTGTGTCTAAACATTGACAGTTTATGTGTGTAAACGGAGAGCGAGAGAGGAGCAGGCAGAGAGGGAGAGAGAGAGAACATTGAGAACCAGCGGAGAGAAATTCACCGTTTTGTATCGACGGTAACAAGCGCAGGATGCCCTGGTGGAGAAATGTGCTTGTGATGCAGCCACGTTCCTGCTCGTCACACACCAGACCACTGACGCTTTTAAGCAACCTGGAGATGTTGACAGTAAGCAGCCGGGCACAAATGCCATGGTGGTGCCATGGTGGTGCCATGGTGGTGACATGGTGGTGACATGTTGGTGCCATGGTGGTGCCATGGTGGTGCCATGGTGGTGCCATGGTGGTGACATGGTGGTGACATGTTGGTGCCATGGTGGTGCCATGGTGGTGACACGATGGTGACATGGTGGTGACATGGTGGTGACACGATGGTGACATGGTGGTGACATGGTGGTGATATGGTGGTGATATGGTGGTGATATGGTGGTGCCATGGTGGTGACATGGTGGTGACACGGTGGTGACATGGTGGTGCCATGGTGGTGACATGGTGGTGATATGGTGGTGCCATGGTGGTGACATGGTGGTGACACGGTGGTGCCATGGTGGTGACATGGTGGTGACACGATGGTGACATGGTGGTGATATGGTGGTGCCATGGTGGTGACATGGTGGTGCCATGGTGGTGACACGGTGGTGACATGTGGTACCATGGTGGTGACATGCTGACGCCATGGTGGTGACACGGTGGTGACATGGTGGTGCCATGGTGGTGACATGGTGGTGCCATGGTGGTGACACCACGGTGCATGGTGGTGACACGGTGGTGACATGGTGGTGCCATGGTGGTGCCATGGTGGTGACAAGGTGGTGACATGGTGGTGCCATGGTGGTGACATGGTGGGTGCCATGGTGGTGCCATGGTGGTGACATGGTGGTGACATGGTGGTGCCATGGTGGTGACATGGTGACGCCATGGTGGTGACATGGTGGTGACATGGTGGTGCCATGGTGGTGACACGGTGGTCACATGGTGGTGACATGGTGGTGCCATGGTGGTGCCATGGTGACACGGTGGTGCCATGGTGGTGACACGGTGCTGCCATGTGGTGACATGGGTGGTGACATGGTGGTGACATGGTGGTGACACGGTGCTGCCATGGTGGTGCCATGGTGGTGACATGGTGGTGACACGGTGGTGCCATGGTGGTGCCATGGTGGTGACATGGTGCCGCATTATCATAGTGTACGATTGTCGGGGTATCACCGCCAACAAGAAGATGTGAATGTGTGTTCAGGTGTGTGTGTGTGTGTGTGTGTGTGTGTGTTGTGTGTGTGCACCCTGTACCCTGCTGGGTATGGGGGCTGCAGAGCCACAGGCTGTGTGCCCGTCCCATCCAGTCCTGCCCAGGCTGCCAAAGCTCCGCGTCCCGCGAGCAGCAACGAGCTGCTGCTCCACATGGCTGCTCCAACAGGGAGCGGGACAGGACAAGACCTTCTCCCTCAAGGCTCCTCTCCTCCTCTCCTCCTTTCCTCTCCTCTCCTCTTCCTCTCCCCTCCTCTCCTCTCCTCTCCCCTCCTGTCCTCCTCTCCTCTCCCCTCCTCTCCCCTCCCCCTCCTCTCCTCTCCTCTCCTTCTCTCCTCCTCTCCTCTCCTCTCCTTCTCTCCTCCTCTCCTCTCCTAATTAAACTTATGCTCTTCTCATTTTCCTGTTCTTCAAACGTGTCCTATTTTTCTTGTCTCCCTTTCTTTTAAACACACACACACACACACACACTCACTCACTCACACACACGCGCGCGCGCGCGCACACACACACACACACACACACACACACACACACACTCACTCACACGCACGCGTGCGCACACACACACACACTCACACACACACACACACACACACACACACACACACACACACACACACTCCCATGCCTACGGCTGTGGGGCAGCATTCTGGCTCTGTGTGGATTAATCTGCTCCCTGCCTGCAACCGAGCTGCCACCACTATCTTCTGGTCCTAGGACACACACACACACAACACACACACACACACACACACACACACACACACACACACACACACACACACACACACACACACACACACACACACACACACACACACACACAGGATGCCCAAGTGGACAGCTTGCATTTGTATACGTTTGTGTACCATTTTTTTTGTACAAAGGACACACAACACACCCCACCCCACCACACACACACACACACACACACACACACACACACACACACACAACACGCAGCCCGAGTACGAAAAACAGCCTTGTAAGCTGCTCTGAATTTCATAAAGTGCACTGTGTGTGTGTGTGTGTGTGTGTGTGTGTGTGTGTGTGTGTGTGTGTGTGTGTGTGTGTGTGCGTGCGTGCGTGTGTTTGTCCCTCCCCCTAGCTGCAGGGGATGAAACGACACCAAACATCTCCTAGTTTTGCCTCGACTCTCAAAACTTTCTGAATTTGATGAGGACGGATAAATATTCCATCTGCTGTGTGCGAGTGTCTGTGGTGTGTGTGTGTGTGCGTGTGTGCGTGTGTGTGTGTGTGTGTGTGAATAAAAGTTTGTGCCTGTGTGTGTGTTCTATGTGTGTGTGTGTGTGTGTGTGTGTGTGTTATATGTGTGTGTGTGTGTGTGTGTGTGTGTTGTATGTGTGTGTTGTGTGTGTGTGTGTGTGTGTGTGTGTGTGTGTGTGTGTGTGTGTGTGTGTGTCTGACAGTGTGTGTGTGTGTGTGTGTGTGTGTGTGTGTGTGTGTGTGTGTGTGTGTGTGTATCTGACAGTCTCCCAGCAGTCTAAGCCAGTGTTATCCCTCCAGCCGTACAAATCAATAGTGTATCTGGAGCTGGCGGCACGCTTAGTCACTTCCCCTATTGCTACTGTGCTGCTGCCAAGCAGGGAGGGTGATCAGCTTAATGCACACACACACACACACACACACACACACACACACACACACACACACACACACACACACACACACACACACACACACATACACACACACACACACACACACACACACACACACACACACACACACAAACACACACACACATACAACACACACACACACACACACACACACACACACACACACACACACACACACACACACACACACAGACATACAACACACACACACACACACACACACAGAACACACACAGGCACAAACTTTTATTCACACACACACACACACACACACACACACACACACACACATAGAACACACACACACACACACACACACACACACACACACACATAGAACACACACACACACACACACACACACACACACACACACACACACACACACACACACACACATATAACACACACACATAGAACACACACACACACACACACAGACATGCACACACTGAGCCAGCTGCCTGCATCTTTATCAGTTGAGTGTTTGAGCTCAGTCAGTTAACGTGCAGCTTTCTGTGGAGTCCAACATCATTGACAGCTAGAGCGGACGATAGACCCTCAGCTGAAGCCCATGGCTGTATATCATATTATATCATATCTTTGAGACCGCCGAAACCTTCAGATGCCTGAAATCTGAGGTTCAACGGTTTGAAGTGAAGGTTCAAACAAAGCGAGGATTTTAAAACGGTTAAATTTGAAGTAAAGAATTACGTATTTTCATCTAACACAACAAATCTTCAAGGTTGAAGATTTGTTGTGTTTTTGGAGTCAATCAGCCTGATGTTTGGATAAGAAGGAGTTTGAATCTATTATTCTATTCTGTTCTCTGTTCTACTCTCACTTTCCTAACTATGTTTTTATGATGTTTTTGGTTCCTGTCTCTACACATTTTGATATTCCTAATGACACTACTACTACTACTACTACTACTGACCACCCCACTCAAACTCAACTTCATTCTTTGATATAAAAACATCTTTTGATATGAATTTTGATTTTATGACTTACTGTATAGTTTGTCAAGAAAGTTCATTGTGTCAAAAATATCTTGATGTCGCATGTTTCTGCATGTGTTTCTGCATGTGAGACAGATGTGAGATATATATACTGTATATATATATATATATATACCGCTTTGGAGGTATATATGTAAGGGATAATGTATTGTGAGCCGGTGATTACTGGCGAAATAATGACCGACAGGTGAATGATTGAGCCCGACGCGCAGCGGAGGGCTTAATCATTCACCTGAAGGTCATTATTTCCAGTAATCACCGGCTCACTATACATTATCCCGCTTAGAACATGGCCTACAACTAAATTATTTCAGTAATCTGACAAAAATAATTATTCAAATAGATTTTTTAATGGCGTTTTCAACGACAAAGCGGTTTCATTCGTAATTGGCACACAAGACACCACAGCTGCAACTGGTTGGCCTAATTAGTAGTGTCTGCAGACAAAATGCTCTTATCAACTGATTAATCCAGGTGTGGCAGAGCAGCGGTCGGTTGTCGAGAAATAATGACCGGTGAATCTTGTTGATTGACCAATCAGAATCGAGTATTCAAGAGAGCCCTGTTCTATATATATATATATATATATATATATATATATATATATATATATATATATATATATATATATATCCAAGGAACTAAATAAAACATCAGCTAGTCAGGAACAAGTCCATAATGTAGACCGATGATGACCCAGAATATATATATATGTATAAATGTATGTTTTATTCTGTGAGCAATACCGTGAAACCGTGGTATTTTTGCCTTAGGTTATCATACGGTCAAAATCTCATATCCGCCCATGCAGGGCCGGTTCCAGAACCAGATGACTAAGGGTGCATCCAAGATAGGAAGGGGTGCAGATGCCCGGCCGAAGGCCGGCCGCCCGAAAAATTTGACATGTTATTTTACTAAAAATAATGCATTTGACCATCATTTCAAGTAGAATGATACCACCCAAGCAAGAATATTTCAAGTGTTTCAAGTGCTTTACTGAAATATTTGGACCATATAATGATAATACAATTATCTCAACCTTAAAAGGTTACATATAGGTGCCAAAAAGCCATAAAATCACATCAAAGAACAAACAAAAACAACAACGATAATTCAAGTTTAAACAGTAAGTGTGCAGCTGTAGCATTTATTAAAAAAAAAAAAAAAAAAATTTTTTTTTTTTTTTTTTTTTTTTTTTTTAACTTTTCAACTGAGCATGCAGACAATTAAAATAAGGGTGCAATGCATGCTTTTGCACCCCCGTAGAACTGGGCCTGCGCCCATGCCTCGTGCGCACATTTGTATGTGTCTGTTAGCGTGTTAGCATTAGCGTTCACGTGTGTTAGCGTGTGTCCAGGCTCCTCTTGTTAGCAGCGGAGAGATGTTGTTATTATTGGCGAGATGTGCAGCATGTGCCACTTTGGCCGCTGTCCAACCCCTGCCTATCTGTCTGTCTGTCAGTCACACACACACATGTCCAGACGTACACGCGCACACACGCACACACACACGCACACACGCACACACACACACACATGTCCAGACGTACACGCGCACACACGCACACACACACACACACACACATGACCAGACGTACACGCGCACACGCACGCGCACAAACACACACACACACACGCACACACACACACACACACACACACACACACACACACACATGACCAGACGTACACGTGCACACACACACACACACACACACACACACACACACATGACCAGACGTACACGCGCACGCACACGCACACACACACACACACACACACACACATGACCAGACGTACACGCGCGCACACACACGCCAGCATTCATCACGCTCTAACATCTTCATCACTGGCCACATGATGTTAACCAGGCTACCTGAGATACCTGCTCCCTCCTTCTCCACCTCTCAAGCGTGAGAGGAGAGAGTGGAAGAGCAGCCCAGGCACAACAACACTTTGATATCGGAGGGGTTTCTTTCCCTGGTCCACTTCTCCGCCACACAAAGCAGCAGCTTGCAGTAGCGCAGGCAGCTAGCCGCTTTGGAGGTATACGAATGGCCTCGACCCTCCGTGTTGCGGGCCTTTGCTGCGTTCCCGTCCAGGGACTTTCCTGTTTGGCCCTGCCAGGAAAGACTGGCCGTGCCAGGGACAGCTGGCAGGGAGCGCAGGGGGCATCTGACATGCTTCTAAAGTAACAGGGGCCTCTGAAGACATGCCACCCTGTGATGTTTACCTGTGTGTGTGTGTGTGTGTGTGTGTGTGTGTGTGTGTGTGTGTGTGTGTGTGTGTGTGTGTGTGTGTGTGTGTGTGTGTGTGTTTGGGACCACCATTGATCACTTCAGCCCTCCTCATCTGTGCCGTTGCAATTATTCCCCTTTTCTGTGAACCGGGTTAGTTTTTATCCCTCAAGCCTAAAGCAGATTGACTCACCTTATGATTCCCCACTCTCTGTCTGTGTGACAGAAGACCTCGGGGACAGTGTCCTCTGTCTGTCTGACAGAAGACCTCGGGGACAGTGTCCTCTGTCTGTCTGACAGAAGACCTCGGGGACAGTGTCCTCTGTCTGTCTGACAGAAGACCTTGGGGACAGTGTCCTCTGTCTGTCTGACAGAAGACCTTGGGGACAGTGTCCTCTGTCTGTCTGACAGAAGACCTTGGGGACAGTGTCCTCTGTCTGTCTGACAGAAGACCTCGGGGACAGTGTCCTCTGTCTGTCTGACAGAAGACCTCGGGGACGGTGTCCTCTGTCTGTCTGACAGAAGACCTCGGGGACAGTGTCCTCTGTGTGACAGAAGACCTCGGGGACAGTGTCCTCTGTCTGTGTGACAGAAGACCTCGGGGACAGTGTCCTCTGTGTGACAGAAGACCTCGGGGACGGTGTCCTCTGTCTGTCTGACAGAAGACCTCGGGGACAGTGTCCTCTGTCTGTGTGACAGAAGACCTCGGGGACGGTGTCCTCTGTCTGTCTGACAGAAGACCTCGGGGACGGTGTCCTCTGTCTGTGTGACAGAAGACCTCGGGGACAGTGTCTTCTGTCTGTCTGACAGAAGACCTTGGGGACGGTGTCCTCTGTCTGTCTGACAGAAGACCTCGGGGACAGTGTCCTCTGTCTGTCTGACAGAAGACCTCGGGGACAGTGTCCTCTGTCTGTGTGACAGAAGACCTCGGGGACAGTGTCCTCTGTCTGTCTGACAGAAGACCTCGGGGACAGTGTCCAATAAACTAAATGCCGAATAAAAAAAAACAGACGTCCAATAAAAGCAGTGTCCCCGTAAAGAAAACAACAGCAACAACCCTGAAATGTGAAAAAGGAAACGTCTCTCTCTGTCTCCACCGTCCTCAGGTCCTGGAAGACAACGACTACGGCCGTGCGGTGGACTGGTGGGGTCTGGGCGTGGTGACGTACGAGATGATGTGTGGCCGGCTGCCCTTCTACAACCAGGACCACGAGAAGCTGTTTGAGCTCATCCTCATGGACGACATCAAGTTCCCTCGAACGCTGTCCACCGACGCCAAGTCGCTGCTCGCCGGCCTGCTCATCAAAGACCCCAACAAACGGTGTGTGAGTGTGTGTGTGTGTGGGCGGGGATGTATGTGTATGTGTATGTGTGTGTGTGGGGGGGGGGGGGTTGTGTTTGTGTGTGTTTGTGTGTGTGTTTGTGTGTGTGTTTGTGTGTGTGTTTGTGTGTGTTTGGGCAGGATGCCACTGGACAAAGTGTGATAAATTCAGGTCTTTTTTATAGCAGCGTGTGAGGCAGCGAGCGACAGGAGGATTTCTAGTTTTGATACTAATAAGGTGTGATGGTGACGGTGAAACACCTCGCTGTCAGGTGAAAAGAAGCGGCTGGTGACTGCACATGTGCCGGAGGAAGCTATGCTATAGTCTACAGCTCTCCCCAGATCGGCAGAGGTAGTGCAGGAGCAACGACCGGGACATGGAATTGGCCAAGTACAATTGGGGCGAAAAACCAAACGTCATTAAAAATATATTTTTATTGTATAATAATAATACCCAGTTTTGTCAACTTTCAGCTCTGTTTTGTTCTTTAGTATTGAGAGAAAATGTGGCTCCATTATTTTAAAGTATTTTTCTCTCCTCTCCTCTCCTCTCCTCTCCTCTCCTCTCCTCTCCTCTCCTCTCCTCTCCTCTCCTCTCCTCTCCTCTCCTCTCCTTTCCTCTCCTTCTCTCCTCTCCTCTCCTCTCCTCCCCTCTCCTCTCTTCTCCTCTCCCCCCTCCTCTCTTCTCCTCTCTTCTCCTCTCCTCTCTTCTCCTCTCCTCTCCTCCCCTATCCTCTCTTCTCCTCTCCCCTCTCCTCTCTTCTCCTCTCTTCTCCTCTCCTCTCCTCTCCTCTCCACTCCACTCCTCTCCTCCCCTCTCCTCTCCCCTCTCCTCCCCTCTCCTGTCCTCTCCTGTCCTCTCCTCTCCTCTCCTCTCCTCTCCTCTCCTCTCCTCTCCTCTCCTCTCCTCTCCTCTCCTCTCCTCTCCTCTCCTCTCCTCCCCTCTCCTCCCCTCTCCTCTCCCCTCTCCTCCCCTCTCCTGTCCTCTCCTCTCCTCTCCACTCCTCTCCTCTCCACTCCTCTCCTCTCCACTCCTCTCCTCTTCTCTAGGCTTGGTGGTGGACCAGAGGACGCTAAAGAAATCATGAGACACAGTTTCTTCTCTGGAATGGACTGGCAGGGTGTCTATGATAAAAAGGTATCAGAGGAGGTTTTTCCAGTGAGGCATAGGAGGATGGTCCTCCTCTATTAGATTGGGGATTTTATATTAAAAAAAAAATTATAATTTTTTATTTTTATTTTTTATATTTTTCATTTTTCAATTTTTTTTTTATAATAAAATATCAATCAAATGTGTTTTTTCTTATGTGCAGATGCTCATTTTTCCATTCATTATATTCTTATATGCTTAAACAACAGTGACCTGAACTGATGGAAAGGAGAGCTCCATGCAGAGAGTCACTCTGGCCCTGGTCCCAGCCTTTAGTAGGCAGATAAAAAAACTTCGCCCTGTGGGTGTTTATTTATTTGGTCATTTATCTAATGAAAAATATGATTGGTTGAAAAACACTTGCAATTCACAGAAACCTGACAGAAACACGTGAGAGTGATGTGTTTTCCCACCAATCACATTGAGCTGGAGGTTCGCACGCCCTTACCCTGGTTAAACCAGGTGAAATCTAATTGGTTGTTGGTTGGATAGATGGCTGACAGTGATTGACATTCTGTATTGTCCAATGCTGAATAGCCTACGTCTGAAAATCGTGTTGAATCCGCAGCGCTCCATTGGAAATACAGGAAATGAAGACCTGACAGGCTAATAGATAGATTTACAGACAGTAGCACCTATATTTTCCTCTTTCTCTTTTCCTATTAACCTATCTTTTATATTATCAAGCAGTAAGTTAGCTCACAAGCCAGACAGTCGTTGCATTGTATTACGCGGAGTTTAGAGAGGGCAGCGTGGTTCACACGGAGGACAGGCTCACAAGCAAACACTGGGATAATTTAACCTCATCGGCTGCACTCGCACCGGCTACAGACTGCATGGATATTCAAGTAAGTCAATTCAGTTCGAGTTATCCGGGTCTTCTACTAAATTCGGCGTCCACCAAGCAGTGCTACTTTTTCGTATTATATTGTTTTATGCTGAATAGCCCGCCATTTGGCGATCTTAAACTCGCACATTTTTTAACTGAATTTGGCAGCGCGGAACCAGCGTGGAACGAAACAGCAATTTGCATAGCAAATTGCAACGAATCTTGTAGCCTATGTTGGACGTAGTGAAGTGTTTTTGATTGATTTGTTCATCCATCAAGCCTTTTACTGACAGACTAACTAACTAACTTAAGTTTGATGTTGCCTGCTGTAACAGTGTGGATCTATAAAGCGGTCTGTAGCCTAATAATTTAGAAGAAATAAGGAATCGATTGGGACGAAGCATGTCAACCTAGGATGTCGGGAAGGGGGGGGTAAATAACGCTCCAAAGTTGATGAATTGGAATGTAACTAACATGTTGATGCAGCAGCACTGTTGAGAGTGTGTCCCCCTGTACTGATAATGATGTTATCTATCACATCCGCTAACCTGTTGCTCGTTGAACAAGTCGGCATTTATCAGCTCAGCTGCACCGTCAAGCTAGACGTAAGGGGGAAGAGGACAGCAGAGAGAGAGAGAGAGAGAGAGAAAAATTGCCCACCCAGTGCCCAATTCGGTGTCTGTTCTTTTATTCCTGGTGGGAATCTTTTGCTTTGGATAAGGATTTCTCTGCTGACTGCATGGATTTCTTTTGTGCACAATCTAATGTGCTTTTCGCTTAGGTTACTGTAGGCTACATCACCTTCCAGACGGCTTCTAGAAGAAAAAAATGCTTTTAAATGAGCTGTTTGATAAAACTATTTATAAACCTTATTAATAAAAATGCTTATAAATGAGCCATTTAAATTAAATTAATTAATTTGACAAATGAAAGACTGATGCTGATTTGCAAAATGCAATTTAAAATGTGCATTTTTTAATTCATTTTCATATTCTTGCTTATTCGTTTTCATATTATTTGTCCTTTGCATAATTCATTTCGCCTTTACTTTACCATTAGACAACTGTTTTACTTAAAGCACAATTATGCCACACTGTATACAGGTATGGCGCGCACACGGGAAAAAAAAACGCCCACATTTTTTTGGGCAGTACTCACATTATAAGCTGCAGCAGTGATCCTTCTTTATCATCACCAGTAGTTTGAACACTGATATAAATAAGCTGATGAAGGAGACTAGTCAGTCCCTGACTCTAGCTAAACTCACTGGTAGAAATCTCACCTGTCTCACTCTTTATGTTGTGTTATTGTCAGTGTGAATACAGTGTGTAGAAATCAGAAGCTTAACTCCCAACAGCTCATAGCTCACTCAGCTGAGCGGCTGTGTCGCTGTCTCTGTCTGACAGGTAGACTGTTGGTTCGATTCCTGATGGAGGAGACATATTACAGCACTGCCCTGTCTTTAACATCACCAGCGTAGCGCCTCCTACAGGCAGATACACAGAGCGACACAGAGCCTCCTACAGATCCACTGAAATGGACACTGTGGACAGACTGCAAAGAGATCCAGACATGTCATATACTGAGTCTAGAGCAGTTTTTCAAAAAGTTATTTTTATGCCTAGCAGCAGCCAGGAGGAGCAACCAGAACAGTTACATAAAACATATTTCCGATGTCAGTAAAATTTCAGCTCTCCGTGGTTTTCTGTCTCATAACCCTCTGCTCATGTCTCTGCAGAGGTCAGGGGGGGAGAACATCCCCCCCCTTAGCTCCAGGCAGTGCCAGCGGAACGGGATTAGAACCCACAACCTCTGGCCCCAGTGTCACTGTGTGTATTATTCCTTCACACCACCAGCTGCCCTTCACACTCACAGCTCTTCTCCGGGCGCTCTTGTCTCTTCCCTCTGCCTGTCATTATTCAAAACTGACTGAGGCTCGAACCCACGACCGCAAAAGTGGCTGAGGCCTCAATATTGCCGGGCAGCAAGCCTACTCTCTGTGCCACCAAGTCAGACTGATTGAATGAGGTTTTCTCAGGGCTTTAAATGACTCTTTCCTCTGGCTGTCGACATTCAAAACTGACTGAGGCTCGAACCCACAACCTCAAAAGTCACTGTGGCTCAAACCCACAAGCACCAAACTGCTAGACAGCAATCCAACTCTCTGAGCTAGTGGGCCATAGTGATTAAGACTAGACGATTAAAGTATAGTCTTTATGCATCTTAAAATATGTTTTGAAGGGACCTTTTAAGTTGAATAGTATTTGAATTATATTAATATGACGTGAGTTTCTATTCGCCTTGCACAGAAAACCTTTTACTTTTATAAAAGGAAAAGGGGCTAGTGCCGCACTAGCTTCCTCCCCTGTTTCCAAGCTCACCAGCCACCACTGAAAGGTATGGAGAAGCACGCCCTCCTTTAATACAAATGGCATCAAATTCAAGACTTTAGTACTGACCTTCAAGGCAGTTCACTCCACAGCTCCTCCATACCTACAATCCATGATCAAATTCCAAACCCCCCCACCGTTCCCTCCTCCGCTCCACCAGTGCAGGCCGTCTCGCCCCTCCGCCGCTTCATGGACCATATCGCTGCACCTCACGACTGAGGTGCAGTCCCACACCTCGCACCTTGCACCAAAATGGTGGAAGGTGGAATCAGAACCACAGAAACATTACCCTCTTTCCGCAAAAAACTAAAAACACATCTTTTTAGATCCCATCTGATTCCCCCCTGACTGATCTCCTCATGCACCACCTATTCACTGTTTTTTTTAAACACTGAACTGTATACACTTGATATTTTGTTTCACCTGATTGTGTTATGAATCATTGAATGAATTATTATTGCTGTCTAATACATATTGTTTGCTGCTGGTTTTTTACTGTTTTTCTATCTGTTTTTATTGCTGTGCTGTACATAATCTCTGTACGTCGCTTTGGATAAAAGCGTCTGCTAAATGCCAATAAAGTAAAGTAAAGTAAAGTTACATTTACATTGCTAACCTTTTTTCAGTACGTTTTTCAGTTGATTTTACAATTCGCTGTCCTGCCTCACTAAAATACACACGACTGATTTAATGCCTCACTAAAATACACACAACTGATTTAATGCCTCACTAAAATACACACGACTGATTTAATGCCTCACTAAAATACACACGACTGATTTACTGCCTCACTAAAATACACACGACTGATTTAATGCCTCACTAAAATACACATGACTGATTTACTGCCTCACTAAAATACACACGACTGATTTACTGCCTCACTAAAATACACACGACTGATTTACTGCCTCACTAAAATACACGACTGATTTAATGCCTCACTAAAATACACACGACTGATTTAATGCCTCACTAAAATACACACGACTGATTTACTGCCTCACTAAAATACACACGACTGATTTACTGCCTCACTAAAATACACACGACTGATTTACTGCCTCACTAAAATACACACGACTGATTTACTGCCTCACTAAAATACACATGACTGATTTACTGCCTCACTAAAATACACACGACTGATTTACTGCCTCACTAAAATACACATGACTGATTTAATGCCTCACTAAAATACACATGACTGATTTACTGCCTCACTAAAATACACACGACTGATTTACTGCCTCACTAAAATACACGACTGATTTAATGCCTCACTAAAATACACACGACTGATTTAATGCCTCACTAAAATACACATGACTGATTTACTGCCTCACTAAAATACACATGACTGATTTACTGCCTCACTAAAATACACATGACTGATTTACTGCCTCACTAAAATACACATGACTGATTTACTGCCTCACTAAAATACACACGACTGATTTACTGCCTCACTAAAATACACATGACTGATTTAATGCCTCACTAAAATACACATGACTGATTTACTGCCTCACTAAAACACACACGACTGATTTACTGCCTCACTAAAATACACGACTGATTTAATGCCTCACTAAAATACACACGACTGATTTAATGCTTCACTAAAATACACATGACTGATTTACTGCCTCACTAAAATACACACGACTGATTTACTGCCTCACTAAAATACACATGACTGATTTACTGCCTCACTAAAATACACATGACTGATTTACTGCCTCACTAAAATACACATGACTGATTTACTGCCTCACTAAAATACACATGATTGATTTACTGCCTCACTAAAATACACACGACTGATTTACTGCCTCACTAAAATACACATGACTGATTTACTGCCTCACTAAAATACACACGACTGATTTACTGCCTCACTAAAATATACGACTGATTTACTGCCTCACTAAAATACACATGACTGATTTGTAGAGTTGCGTTCAAACAGTCATATTACAATGAACTGTGGGGGGTTACACAAAGGCACAAACTTATGTGACACCTTCTAGTACGTGTCTCACACATGAACACGTGTGTGTGTGTGTGTGTGTGTGTATGTGTGTGTGTGTGTGTGTGTGTGTGTGTGTGTAACCCAGGTGCTGTGTGGCAACAGTCTCTTCCCTGCTCTCTGAATAACGCTACCACTTTCTTCACATCTCCTCTCCTCTCCTCTCTCCTCTCCTCTCCTCTCCTCTCCCCTCTCTTCTCATCTCCTCTCCCCTCCTCTCCCCTCCTCTCCTCTCCTCTCCCCTCTCCTCTCATCTCCCCTCTCCTCTCCTCACCCCTCCTCTCCTCCCCTCCTCTCTTCTCCTCTCCCCTCCTCTCCTCACCTCTCCTCCCCTCTCCTCTCCTCACCTCTCCCCTCCTCTCTTCCTCTCCTCTCCTTACCTCTCCTTCCCTCTCTCCTCTCCTTTCCTCTCCTCTCTTCTCTTCTCCTCTCCCCTCTCCTCCCCTCTCCTCTCCTCTCCTCTCCTCTCTTCTCCTCTCCCCTCCTCTCCTCTCCTCTCCCCTCCTCTCCTCTCCCCTCCTCTCCTCTCCTCTCATCTCCTCTCCTCTTCCTCTCCTCTCCTCTCCCCTCCTCTCCTGCTCGCCTCTCCTCTCCTCCTCTCCAGCTGCTCCCTCCGTTCAAGCCTCAGGTGGCATCAGAGACAGACACCAGATACTTTGACGAAGAGTTCACAGCCCAGACCATCACAATAACGCCACCAGAGAAATGTGAGTCTCTCTCTCTGTCAATCTGTCACTCTCTCTCGTTGTCTCTCTGTCACTCTCTCTCTTTGTCTCTCTATCACTCTCTCTTTGTCTCTCTGTCACTCTCTCTCGCTGTCTCTCTGTCACTCTCTCTCTTTGTCTCTCTATCACTCTCTCTCTTTGTCTCTCTGTCACTCTCTCTCTGTCTCTCTTCACTTCTGAGAACATTTGCAGCCTTGTAAAGGTGAAGGGGAGATGTCAAATTTGCAGAGATGGGGACTTGGACTTAGGACTTGGACTTGAGTCGCACTTAAGTCTCACTCACAGTGACTTGAGACTTGACTTGAGACTCGTCCTCAAAGACTTGAGACTTGACTTGGACTTGAGGTTTGGGACTTGTGAACAATCTTTTTTTTTTTTTTTGGGTGCATTAACCTTAAGGAAATCTATACTGATGTCATCCAATCAATGCTGATACTGTATTCTAATAGATAAAGGAGTGAGGATAATACAGTACATGCTTTGAATCCCTTCATTTTAGCTATGCAGTGTTCAAAGCAGACCGGATGGCATGCAGCAGATGATAGAACGCTCATCCATAAGAAACTTGAGACTTGACTTGGACTTGAGCTCAAAGACTTGAGACTTGCAAAAAATGACTTGTGAGCATCTCTGCAAATTTGATGTGTGTGTGTGTGTGTGTGTGTGTGTGTGTGTGTGTGTGTGTGTGTGTGTGTGTGTGCGTGCGTGCGTGCGTGCGTGCGTGCGTGTGTGTGTGCATGTAATAATCCTCGGGCCACATGCAGTTCTTCACAGGCTTTTACAATAAAGCTACCAGTTTCAAAATGTTCATCACTGAATTATTCATGAGCCCAACTGATCTGTGTTTCTCAGAGTTAAAGTCGAGCTGAACCCAAAAATGACTTTTCTTTTCTTTTAGTTCAAATACCTGGGTAGGCAGTGCACCTATTTAATAATGTATGCAAACAAAATCACAACAATCTAATTTCTTTAGTTTTTCACATCAAAAGTTCATTTTTTAAGATTTCATTGATAACAGTAATGTACAGTTTGCTGATGTCACCTAGTACTATCAGATTTCTACCCCATTTCAACCAATCATATCACAACATGCAGCTGTCAATCAAATCTTCATTTCAGGATACTTTTCTCTTCCAAATGAAGTAGAAAATGGCGCCTAGTGCCTGTCATCTGGCAGAATTCCTATCCCATAAACTAACTACGTACTAACTTGGCCAATTGTTAGAAACATGAACAAACATGAATGCAAAGAAATGTAACTGGCTCGTTAAAACGCGCATTCCAGGGATGTCGTATTTACAGCAGCGATAATGGTGCGCGCATCCGAGAGCTTGGTTGTCAGGGGTTGCACTTCGGAGATTCCAGGCCGACGTGCTGCACTCTCCGCTCGGCAACACGAAGGCAGCTGGCTGCCTGCGGCTCGCTGAGCTCCACTCACCTCGCGTCACCAGGCTCTTCCCGAGGGGAGGGCCACAACACACTGAATCCCACTCGATTTGGAGGCGGAACACGTCAGGCTTGGCCAAAGCCCAATCCAGTCCCCAGAATTGTCAAATAAAATCATCGACATGATACTATGACCCGCCTCTCAACCTGTCATCTTAGACAAACTATGTTTTCAGTCTGAAACGGACTCATATGCACGTGACGAACGCGTTCAGGTCGACTTTAATGCAAGGTTCCACTTGTTTTGTTGTTCAGTTAGTTTGTGACACATCAAAGAGAAACAGTCTCGAGTTTTGTAATGTGTTGTTGGATTATAATTATGCCATATTACAATTGTAAAATCCACAAATATATTGATAGATTAGGCAGTATATGAGAAGGGTAAGACATTAATGTAGTTCACCCAAACTAATCAAATACTAAAGCTGACAGACTTTGAACAGTAAAGCAGTAAAGCAGTAAAGCCGTAGCGATGACGGCGGTTAGTGATTTGATTCCACTTCCTCTCTACTCTAGTTGATGAGGAAGGGATGGACTGTCTGGACAACGAGAGAAGACCACATTTCCCGCAGTTCTCCTACTCTGCCAGCGGGCGGGAATGAACTGGCCACTGTGGTGACATCATCACAGCTGGTTTTGAGGTCATCATTGTGGGACAACAAGACCCGCAGCTTTGGACCTACTACCCAGCCTGACTGAAAGGATCTGGACCTTCTCTTCCTCCTCATCTCCTCCTCCTCCTGTTTTCACCTCATCACCCTCTCATTTTGCTTTCTTGCATTTTCTGTGTGATTCCCTTTTTGGAGAAGTGCTTTTCCACAGGTAGCCTACAAACTCCCAGGTAAATGTAGTCCCTAATCTGCACTGCAAAACGCAGGTCACCTGAACTGTGATCAGTTAATCTGCACTGCAAAACGTAGGTCACCTGAACTGTGATCAGTTAATCCGCACTGCAAAACGTAGGTCACCTGAACTGTGATCAGTTAATCCGCACTGCAAAACGTAGGTCACCTGAACTGTGATCAGTTAATCTGCACTGCAAAACGTAGGTCACCTGAACTGTGATCAGTTAATCCGCACTGCAAAACGTAGGTCACCTGAACTGTGATCAGTTAATCCGCACTGCAAAACGTAGGTCACCTGAACTGTGATCAGTTCATCTGCACTGCAAAACGTAGGTGACCTGAACTGTGATCAGTTAATCTGCACTGCAAAACGTAGGTCACCTGAACTGTGATCAGTTAATCCGCACTGCAAAACGTAGGTCACCTGAACTGTGATCAGTTAATCCGGACTGCCAAACGTAGGTCACCTGAACTGTGATCAGTTAATCTGCACTGCAAAACGTAGGTCACCTGAACTGTGATCAGTTAATCTGCACTGCAAAACGTAGGTCACCTGAACTGTGATCAGTTAGTGCGTAATGCCTCTTTAATGAAGGGAGCTTGGCCAGTGGCCTGCTGTGCTTTGACGTCAAAAACACGTCCGACACACGCGTGAAGTTGTCGTCTCATCAAGTGAGTTCAGAGCTGATGCTTTTATAAGGAAGAGGGGGTGTGGCTTCTAATCGGCATGACGTAGAGGCGGTATTTTAAGTCTTGTTCAATCCAAACTGCCATTACCGGTTGACTCTCAGGCTCTAACAGACAGACACACAGATACTGGGACTCGCAGACAGACTTGGGTCTGACTATTGATTGAAGCTGCCTGGCATAGTGGAGGCAATTGAATTGTCAAAAAAGAAACATACTGTAATCCGTCCCACCTCATATTATAGACAGGCTCGAGCAGGATTTGACTCAGGTTTGCTCAGTGCAATTCATTATTGTTGTTGCTGCTACTTCAACTATTACTACTACCACCACTACAACTACTACAGGTACTATTACTCCTGCTACTACTACTACTACTACTACTTCTACTACTGCTATTACTAAAACCAGGTGCTACTCTACTAGCTTTATTCTGCAGGTCATTATACAGGTCATTCTGCAGGTCATTATACAGGCGCCAGCGAAACATCAACCACCTCTTACATCTCTACTGCTACTACTATACAACTATTATACATCAACTCTAGTTTAAGACAATACTGGGATGCCATGCTTGTTTCTGCGTGAGTGTGGTGGGTGTGTGTTTAAGAAGGCACATCAAAGCACAGCAGTTCTCTAGGCTGGAAGCTCCTCAAACCCTGAGCTTGACTACATTACCTACAATGCAATGCGAAGTGGCCGTGTTAGCGGTCAAAACAGGGGTGAAAATGAGAGGAAGCTGGTTATTTGGAATGTTCTCTCTGGGGGGGGGGGTTTTGAATTTTCTAAAAAGTCTTAAAAGTCCCTCAGTTCAAAATCTCCACTGCCCCAAAAGGGGGGGAATGGTACTTTGTGTTCATGATGGAAAGCTTTATCGTGACATATCTTTATCATGGCTTTGGAAACACACGCCTGTATTTCTCCGTCATCGTGCAGGAAACAGATTGACCCGAGTGAAAGGGAAATCCAAGATGGCGGGTTGGGTATTGGCTGGGAGGGGATTGTACAGGCGGACGCTCCAACAATGATACGATATGGCATATTATAATGTGATAACCTATGACATAGTGATGATTAAGGGTAACACAGTTCAGTACTCGCTGATCCTCTGTTTCCGGTGAGTTGTTTGTGAAAGATTATGAATTTTGATAAGACGTTATGGTCTTTGTGGAGGTATGCATTAACAGTTATGGGTTTACACCAATCACAGCAATGGCTATAATATATAATGTCCTATTTATTGTTCTATTCATTGGTTTTATATTTAACTTTTTGTATTGTTACATTATTCTATAAAAAAAAATATTGTTATTTCTGACCAGTCATAGGACTGAGTGAACAAGGCACCTAGAAAAGAAGAAAAATGGCCGAAGAATGTAGGAGGGAAAGCGGATTGCCTTCCTGCTCCATGGTTTATTGTAATGATGTTGGTTTGTTTTTATGTTCTGTGACCAAAATGTGACAGCGATGAGGTGACAGGACACATTAAAGGGACAGTAGGGATGAGGTGACAGGACACATTAAAGGGACAGTAGGGATGAGGTGACAGGACACATTAAAGGGACAGTAGGGATGAGGTGACAGGACACGTTAAAGGGACAGTAGCGATGAGGTGACAGGACACATTAAAGGGACAGTAGCGATGAGGTGACAGGACACATTAAAGGGACAGTAGGGATGAGGTGACAGGACACATTAAAGGGACAGTAGGGATGAGGTGACAGGACACGTTAAAGGGACAGTAGGGGGTAGTCGTCTTGGATCAAGACCGTCACCATTGCTTTTGGTGTGAAATTCTAGAAAAAAGATGTATACTTTTTACCTTTGCGTAAATTTGCACAGTTCAGATACACGATCTCCGTAGGAAAACCTTTTCATGTCACATCAAAATGATCACACACAGGTGTTTTCCTTACTTAGAAAACACATTCCGTCTAGTGTCATTGGATATTGATGTTAACTTCCTCTCTGGTGTGATCTTATCATGAAGGTATGTGTTGCAGAAAAAGAGGAGGTGAAATGTGTGCAGAAAGAAAGCAAGAAAAGACAAAGTACTGCGAGTGCTTTAGTGGGGAAGTAAGTCAAGACTGGATGATAGAGAAAGTTGACAGAGATGCAGAGTTCGATTGTAATAAGAGACAGACGATGAACAAGTCGTGGACACGTCTCAAGTTGCATTTTGAAGGCAGCGCGATAGGGTCACTGTATTGTGTTGTTTTCTTTGTTTATTATATATATATATATATATATATATATATATATATATATATCCATCCCTGGACTGTTCCTCTCTTTAATGTGTGCTGTCATGTCTCTCGTCTGGACTCTGTGGTTGTTCAGTCATCTTGTCTTCCAGTCAGATCGCGCTCAAATAGGATTTCAAATCCCCTCAACTTCTTTGTCTTCAAATGCCTGGAAAGCCTTATTGTTTGGCACTTCAGAGTCAATGAATTGACCCAGTTTTTAGGAATTTTATGATCAAAGATTTGGAATCGCCATTGACTAAGATCTGCACTAAAAAATATATATATATATTTATGTTCATATGCGTTAAGATTTCACCGTTAATAAAAAAAACTATTTGGATGACAGTGATTTAAGGAGTACTAGGGGATTTGCTCTTATTAGGCATAGAAAATTGTATTCCAATATATTTATTTGAATGTTTTTATTCTTATCGTTGATGGATAACTTGAATTTCTTTTTTTTATTTAATTTATTTGATTGTCATTTTGTTTTGTTTTGGAGTTCAGCAGTCAGGGGGTTTGTTGTTTCATACAGCAGTTAAGGTAAAGACTGTTCTGAAAAGACTGTACATGCCTCCTCCTTCCTTTTGAGAGATTTCTTAAACCACACATTAGCTCTTGATTCCATGAAGCTTGATCTTGCACATCCCTTAAATTCCTAGAAACAAACGCTAGCAAAGACGCTTTGTGGCAAAGACGCTTTGTGGCAGAGTAGAAAGGGACGATGCTGGCCTGCGTGCTGTAGTTCTCCTCTGTCCGTACGTACTATCTGCCCTGAGTCAAAGTAGCACTTAGAACTCTTATGAAAAATACTTCTCTGATCGATTGAGCCTGTCTGGCACAACTGAAGCGGCTGAAGAGTTCAAAATTAGTACAAATTCTACCCAGCTGGCGTTCCCGACAGGCTCAAGCAAATGCTCCAAGTATTTGGAAGGATTTCAGCTCTGATTTGACCCAGGTCTGCGAGCAACTGAGTTCTAGGTGTATGTGCGCACTGAACGCCAAAAACCAGAGTTAATGAAATACCGCTTTGTAGCTTTGGCCACAGCACTTTCACATCCACCACTTTTCCTTTACGAGATTCAGAGGAATTTGATTCAACTTTTTTCTTTTTAGAAAATGAGGATTTGAAAGCACATCTCCCCACATACAACTGATACATTTGATGTTGCTTTGATGTCTTAAGTTGGCAGGACCTGGGCAATTGTGTCCCACATGCCAGATACGGCTACCAGGCTAAGATATGGCCTAGCTGGTGTAGAAATGGAGGAGGCAATGCTGTTACTGTAGCCATGCACACTGCACAGTGTGCTGTTACTGTAGCCATGCACACTGCACAGTGTGCTGTTACTGTAGCCATGCACACTGCACAGTGTGCTGTTACTGTAGCAATGCACACTGCACAGTGTGCTGTTACTGTAGCCATGCACACTGCACAGTGTGCTGTTACTGTAGCCATGCACACTGCACAGTGTGCTGTTACTGTAGCCATGCACACTGCAGTCATGCACACTGCACAGTGTGCTGTTACTGTAGCCATGCACACTGCACAGTGTGCTGTTACTGTAGCCATGCACACTGCACAGTGTGCTGTTACTGTAGCCATACACACTGCACAGTGTGCTGTTACTGTAGCCATGCACACTGCAGTCATGCACACTGCACAGTGTGCTGTTACTGTAGCCATGCACACTGCACAGTGTGCTGTTACTGCAGCCATGCACACTGCACAGTGTGCTGTTACTGCAGCCATGCACACTGCACAGTGTGCTGTTACTGTAGCCATGCACACTGCACAGTGTGCTGTTACTGTAGCCATACACACTGCACAGTGTGCTGTTAGTGCAGCCATGCACACTGCAGTGTGCTGTTACTGTAGCCATGCACACTGCACAGTGTGCTGTTACTGGAGCCATGCACACTGCACAGTGTGCTGTTACTGCAGCCATGCACACTGCACAGTGTGCTGTTACTGTAGCCATGCACACTGCACAGTGTGCTGTTACTGCAGCCATGCACACTGCACAGTGTGCTGTTACTGTAGCCATGCACACTGCACAGTGTGCTGTTACTGTAGCCATGCACACTGCACAGTGTGCTGTTACTGTAGCCATGCACACTGCAGTGTGCTGTTACTGTAGCCATGCACACTGTGCAGTGTGCTGTTACTGTAGCCATGCACACTGCACAGTGTGCTGTTACTGTAGCCATGCACACTGCACAGTGTGCTGTTAGTGCAGCCATGCACACTGCACAGTGTGCTGTTACTGTAGCCATGCACACTGTGCAGTGTGCTGTTACTGTAGCCATGCACACTGCACAGTGTGCTGTTACTGCAGCCATGCACACTGCACAGTGTGCTGTTACTGTAGCCATGCACACTGCACAGTGTGCTGTTACTGCAGCCATGCACACTGCACAGTGTGCTGTTACTGCAGCCATGCACACTGCACAGTGTGCTGTTACTGTAGCCATGCACACTGCACAGTGTGCTGTTACTGCAGCCATGCACACTGCACAGTGTGCTGTTACTGTAGCCATGCACACTGCACAGTGTGCTGTTACTGCAGCCACTACTGCCCGTTAGAACTGCAGGACCGCTATGAACTAGTGGTGGGAACCTATCAGTAACTCCACTTGGTCTCCGTCAAACAGGTACTTATAGTGGATGCGTGCAGCCTCCTCACAGCTTTATTCCATGCTAGTGCCCACTGGTGTGAATCCACAGTATGTGAGATGTTTGACACCGTACCGAGTGTTCACTCTTAAGCTGCTACTGTTTCTACTGTATTGTACATCTATTACAGACCAGACTCAATAGTATTTGAATAAAGAATCCTTTCAAAGACTTGAGCTGCTCTTAATAAAGGAAGATTTTCATGGTTTATATGCAGAGATGGGAAAAGTACACACTTTCTTTACTCAAGTACAAGTTAATTGTGTAAAAAAAGACTGGTAAAAGTACAAGTACTGATTCAACTTAATTACTCAAGTAAAAGTAAAAAGTACAGGCTCTGAAATGTACTCAAGTATAAAAGTAAAAAGTATTTTCTGTGCCAGGCGAATAGAAACTCATGTCATATTAATATAATTCAAATACTATTAAACGTATAAGATCCCTTCAAAACATCTTTTAAGATGCATAAAGACTATACTTTGATTAAAGCCCTGAGAAACCCTTTCTTAAGAAGTCTGGCCTGGTGGCACAGAGAGTTGGCTTGCTGCCTATCAGTATTCAGGCCACGGTCACTTTTGAGGTTGTAGGAGTAGAAATGCAAGGAGTAGAAAGTACAGATATTTGTGTTAAATTGAAGGGAGTAAAAGTAAAAAGTTGTCAGAAAAATAAATACTCAGTAAAGTACAGATACCTGAAAATCCTACTTAAGTACAGTAACAAAGTATTTGTACTTTAGTTACTTCCTATCTCTGCGTATATGACAGAATCCCTTCCCCCCTTCTATCTCTGGTACTAGTGTATTATCATCATGATTATTAACATGAACAAGCATGAAATGCATTTATTTATAAATGGCAAACACAAAATGGCAGAGACACGTCCAAAAAGATGACGTGTAATTGACGTTGAATTGAATGTCCATCTAGCTTGACCGTTTCGTGTGACATTTCTTGACAGTTGCCAGCTGTTAGCAGAGTGGGCCGTGTTTCCCAGAAGCATCGTAACCATCGTAACCGCTCTCAGAAGCATCGTAACACTGAAATCAACTTTGTTCTGTTACAAGTCAACAGAGCACAGATGAAGTCAACGCCTTCAGATCATATCGGGAAACCAAGTGAATCCAGAGAGATTCACAGAAAAGACCACGCAGCTAAAGCCTGTTTCTGTCCCTCATCCTATCAAGACCCAGTGCTACTGACCAGGGGGGGGAGCCACAAGGATGTGTACAACCAATGAGCATCAACAGGAAGCTGTTTTTTACACTGTACATCCTTAGTATTTTTACACATCAAATGTATGATAGGGATGCACATTATGTTCCTTCTTACAGACAGCTTCAATAAAGCACTATGTCAATCTGCTATGAAGGTGTGCGGATTTCCTTGTTTGCTCTGTGGCTCAAACAAACAGTAAACAAACATTTACTGCAACGGTTGTTGTATTTTTAACCTGTAACCTTCAACACAGCCTATTAAAAGTGTATTATGATTCAGCTTCACTTTCCTATAGCCTCAATTAAGCATTATGTTACTGTACAATAGACACCTAGGGAACTGCAAATTATTTTAAATTAATCACATTGATTTTGTGCAAAATGTAAAAGAAAATGCATGAAATACATCGATTAAAAAACATATTTAAAGCTCTATAGCACAACGTGGTATATCAACCAATCAAACCTGTTAATATCACTATCCGTTACAAAATCAAAAAAATAAAATTGTAACCTGAATTCTCATGATAGAAAATAATGTAAAATGCTTTTCTTCTTTTAAATAATGTAGATTTTAAGCCATATACAGTAAACCTTTAACACAAAAAACACAGTTCTCTATGTCCTGCACATCACACTGGGATCAAAATACAAATACAAAATAAAATGTACAAACAAAAGACAAATCACCTTTTGTTTGTTTTTGTATCATTACTATAATAAGGCGGCGCAGTGGAGCACATTTGCACTACTGCACATGCCAGTGGCTAAAAATGAGCGCACAATATTGATAGTTTGTTTAACAGAAGATTTCTACTGTGACCAGTAAATACATCCAGGATGATGATGATGATGAGGAGGAGGAGGAGAGACTCATGTGGAGAGGGTGTGCGCTCGTCTTGTGCTGGGGAGCTGCAAAGACAGACACACACACACACTCAATATAAGCAGTATTTCTCTGATACTGGATCAGAACAGGATGTGGACCTCGGCTTGACTCTCATAAAGGAGATTTTCCTGCACATCCAAAACCCAGACGACAGCAGAAGTCATAAAGGAAGGAATGTGTGCTCTCCGAACCCACCAACATTTGATTTTAATAACCTGGAGACAATAATACCATTCTGGAGAGAAAACACTCACAATTTAATTTAATAAAAAAGTGAATGAAACTATGCAGTGTGTGTGTGTGTGTGTGTGTGTGTGTGTGTGTGCGTGCGTGTGCGTGTGCACCTCTATGCGTAGGTTCTGCATCTCCTCAGTGAGTGTGTATCTCTCCTGCATCAGCTGGTTCTGTTTGGACAGGAGCTCGCACACCTGCTGGGCACTGGTCTGACAGTGGCGGTCCAACTGCTGCAACCTGGAATCAACACACACACACAAACACACACACCCACACACACACATTAATATAATATTGTTTGAAAATGTGAGAGAGAGGAGTGTTGGCGCTTGGCTGATATAAAACCACGTGCTGTAAGTATTATAGTATAATAATAATAAATTATATATATATTATAATACAATAATAAAGTATAATACAGTTGGATCCACACAGTGCTTCCAATTGTCTCAAAGCACTGGACCATGCGTTATGAATTCCCCCATGGGGATGAATAAAGGATAACGTAAATAATGAAATGGCCATATTGACGCTGACTGTAGGAAGAACAGTTTTATATCCTGAGTGCAGTATGAGAGGTGATGCATGCCAGATGAAAAGCATACTGTATGTGCACAAATATGCACATTTGTTGCAGCTCTGGTTGGATTTTGACAAAATATTTAATTCAGGCATTTTCCAAAATGACACTGCTAGTGATCAAGATCTCTGCACACCTTCAACGTCTTCCTATCGGTGATGGGGGACATACATACTGTATACCACTAGTTTACTTATACTGTATACCACTAGTTTACTTATACTGTATACCACTAGTTTACTTATACTGTATACCACTAGTTTACTTATACTGTATACCACTAGTTTACTTATACTGTATACCACTAGTTTACTTATACTGTATACCACTAGTTTACTTATACTGTATACCACTAGTTTACTTATACTGTATACCACTAGTTTACTTATACTGTATACCACTAGTTTACTTATACTGTATACCACTACTTTACTTATACCACTAGTTTACTTATACTGTATACCACTAGTTTACTTATACTGTATACCACTAGTTTACTTATACCACTAGTTTACTTATACTGTATACCACTAGTTTACTTATACTGTATACCACTAGTTTACTTATACCACTAGTTTACTTATACTGTATACCACTAGTTTACTTATACTGTATACCACTAGTTTACTTATACTGTATACCACTAGTTTACTTATACTGTATACCACTAGTTTACTTATACTGTATACCACTAGTTTACTTATACTGTATACCACTAGTTTACTTATACTGTATACCACTAGTTTACTTATACCACTAGTTTACTTATACTGTATACCACTAGTTTACTTATACTGTATACCACTAGTTTACTTATACCACTAGTTTACTTATACTGTATACCACTAGTTTACTTATACTGTATACCACTAGTTTACTTATACCACTAGTTTACTTATACTGTATACCA